>NW_017731360.1:4058605-4089214 GCF_001890085.2 Hipposideros armiger | reverse complement strand
TGGGCTGCCGTGAGTCACCGGCGACGGCGTAGGCTGCAGTCCCTGTGGCAGTGGGTTGCCATGGGCTACCATGTGTAGCCAGCAGCCAGTGTGAGCGGCCAGCAGCTGCTGTGAGCAGCCGTCCAGAAGCCGGCAACTGATCTGCCTCGCCCTGGAAGAGCGCAATGATGGTGCCAACTTGGACCAGTGAAGCAACGTCCTCCATAACTAGACTGAAGAACAAAACGACAGCAACTTGTCTGTTCCCCTTCCCCCAATTCCCCAATGAAAATTAAAAATAAATAAATAAATAAGATTGTATAAGGCCATTCTAATGCCATCATTGGTTTATAATAATTGTTGGGTTTCTAATATACATACAGATAATGTCTATGACAATAATAGCATCAAGAGGGGAGAGAAGGAGAAATATTGGAACAATGCTTCTATATTTTATCAGAATTAACTATATTTTAATAAGTTAAGATACACATTGTAATTCCCAGCACAAGCACTAATAATTTGAATAATACAGTAAAAAGGAATTAACAATAAAGAAGTTAAAATGATACATTAAAAATATTTGTTTAATGCAAAGACAGTAAAGGAAAAACAGAGGAACAAAAATTACATGAAATAATCCAACCATATCAATAATCACATTAAATGTGAATATACAAGACACGCCCACTCAAAAGGCAAGGATGTCAGATTGGATGAAAAAGCAAGTAGGTTGAAAGTGAAAGGATGAAGAAAGATGTACCAGCAAACAGTAACCATGAGAGAGTTTTCCAGATTTGATGAAAGACATGACTCTTCAGATTCAGGGAGCACACACACACACACACATATCATAGTGAAACTGCACAATACCAAAATCAAAGACAAGATCTCAACAGCCATCAAAGAGAAATGAAAATTACCTATAAAGGCAATTAGTTTGATGGCAGACTTCTCAACAGCAACAACAGACGACAGATGACAAAGGAGTATCTTCAAAACACTCAGAGAAAATAAATGTTGACCTAGAATTCTATAATAAACTAAATTATGTTCGGCTTACTACTAACAGACATTCTCTGAAAAAAAATACTTAAAAAAATGTACTTGAAAAGGAAGGAATGAAATGTAAAAAGGTATAGTGAGGGGAGGAAGGTAAAGGTGTATATATTTATATTAATTAATTAATTCAACTATTTATAGCATAAATGAACAACAATAATAAAGACTAATTTGGAGAGGTAAAGAGAAGGTAGAACTAAAATACTGGGCAACAAGTAATGTAAGAAGAGAAGAGAAGATCAAAGTTAAAGTGTCCTAAGGTCTTTGCAGATCTTTGCATTGTTCAGGAGAAGGGTGGAAGAAATTGTTAACTTTAGACTTTGCTAAGTCAAATATGCATATTAAAATTATAAGAGTAACCATAAAGAATGAAAGTAGAATAATAACTGCCAAGCCAGTGTGAGAATTGGTGGGGAGGAAAATGAAGAAAACTCGATTGATCCAAAAGAAGGCAGCAAAGGCGTAAAGAAGCATCACCCAAAAGGCAGGATAAATAGAAGGCACAAGGTAAGATGACAGAAATAAATCCAAATGTGTCAGTAAATCACAATAAATATGCATGTACTAAAATCTCAAGCAATTGTCAGAATGTATATAAAATAAAATCTAGCTATATACTATTTACAAAAGATATACCCAAAACATAAGCGGACAAAATGCTTTTTAAAGATGTTCTGGGAAAATATTAAACAAAAAAATAGAGTTAAGGGGAAAAAAGTATTATTATAAATAATAAGACGACATCTCTAATGCATTAAACTTGTTTCCTCTTGTGTAAAGTAGATTTTAAGCCATACCTCCCAGGAGAAATATGTAACATACACATGATGTTAGATAGTGCAATGTGCTAAGAAAAAAAATAGAGGACAGGAATAGGAAATGCTGGGGGTGGGAAGCTAAAATTTAAATTTTACAATATTTGGGGAAAGACCTGAAAGAAGTGAGGGAGTGATCCAGGCACAGGGAGTAGCAAATGCTAAGGCCCCAAGATTGGAGCACACCTGTGGTGTCGTTGGTGGACACCAGTGTGGCTGAAGTGGGTGACGGACGAGAACAGTGTTAGGGGAGGAACTCAGAGGCAGCAAGGGCCAGATCATGCAGGGCCTTATAAGTCATAGTGAAGTCCTTGACTTTTCCTCTGAGTAAGGTGAGCGTTTTGAGTGAAGCTAATACTATTTTTAAATGATCACTCTGGCTATATTGAGAGAGAATAGAGTGGAACGAGGGCAAACGCAGGAGACCAATTAGAAGGTAGTATAATAGGCCAGGCAAAACAACATGGTGATTTGGACTGGGGTGGTGGCAGTGGAGGTGATAAGAAGTGGTGGGATCCTAGACACCCTTTGAAGGTGGGACCAACAGGATTTGCTGAAGGGTTGGATGTGGGATATAAGAGAGAGAAAGAAGTCAAGACTGACTTGGGATTTCAGACCAGAGCTCCCAGAGGGATAAAGCTGCCATTATCTGAAATTGAGAAAGTGAGTAGAGCAGGGAATTTGGCGGGGAGAGGGTACCAGCAGTTTGGTTTTGGACATCTTAAGTTTGAGACGTCTACTAAACATCCAATTGAGATTTCAATACATCGTTAGATATACACACCTGGCATTTATGGGAGGGTTGGGGCTGGATATATACACTGGGGAGTCATTAGACTCTCAGTAATATTCAAAGCCATGAGCCTGGATGAGCTCACTTAAGAAATGAGTGTAGAGTGAAGTGTAGGAACTAAGCCCTGAAAAATTCCAATGTGCAGACCCTGGAGAGCTAATTGCAGGCACAAACTGAGAATAAGTAGCCAGGGAGAAAATCTAGAAGAACCTAAAAAGTGTGGTGTCCTCAAAGCCAATTGAGGAAGGTGTGCCAGGAAGTAGAGTCATCAACTGTGTTAGATGTTGCTGATAAGTCAGGTGAAATAAGAACTGAGCAGTAACCAGTGGGCTTAGCAACATCGGCTGGTCTAATGTGAAGAGACAACTGTGCCAATCAGATTCCCAGATTCAGGAAATGTGGCGAAGAACTGCTGAGAGGCTGCAGCAGCAAACAATAGGAACCAATGTGGACAGTCTTGTGCATTGCTTTTTCCCCAGCAAACAGTAAAAATAGCTAACCTTTATTGAGCGCTGGCTATGTGCCAAGAACACTATTATGATGCCTATTTTTAAATAGGAAAAGTGGGGCTCAAAAAAAGTCAAGTAACTTGCCCCAGGTCACTCAGCTGGTAAATAAGTAGCTGAGCTAGAATTCAAACCTATCTCATGTATTTAATGACTAAACTGCCCTGCCTTCATTTAGGTAAAGGAAAGTCCACACTTAGGTATGGAACTCACAATTATCAAATACCGATTTGGGGCCAGGAACCTTGTGTTTGCACACATTTTCTCCCTGAAATCTCACCAAACCCTGGTGAGATAAATACCACTACTATTGTCATTTTAAAGATGAGAAAATGGAGGTGGTGAGAGGTGTCTTGCTAGGGGTCCCACAGCTGGTGGGGAAAGAATGCGAGCCCAGGTTACTTGTGAGACTGCAGCTCTGCCTGGTCTCTGTCTGTACAGTCAATCCTGCCTTTTGCATGGGGTGAGCTGGGAGGCCAGGCCAGGGTTGGGGAACCTGAGAGACCTGAGGTTGCCCTTCCATACACATCACTTTGAGGACGCTTGGTTTTTAAGGTTGTGACTCTAAGATCCCCGGCCTGCGTCAGCTCCAGGAGTCCCAAGGCAAGAGCTTGCCCAGAATCAGACCTGCACTCTCTCCATGGCCAGACCTCTGACTTTAAGGCCTAGGCTGAGCATGGGACTGAATCCCCTTCCCACCCTTTCCTTCAGCCATGCCGGGCCTCTCCCTACCTGTCCGGTGGTGAGGGAACGGCTGTAGCCAGGGATGGAGCTCCGGGGATGGATCCGGGGTGGGACGCAGCAGCTGGCAAAGGTCAAAATTCCAGATTCAGAATGGGGGTCTGCTAGGAGGTGGGGGAGGGGAATGAGGCATTGGGGTCCAGAAGTAGGTTCTGTTCTTCAGAAATCCCCCAGACCGAGATTCCCGAGAAGGCTCCTGGGTAAAGGGGAGCACTCAGATAGGGGCTATCACAGAACCCCACCCTCTTTATATGGGGCACAGCAAGATTCCCCAGTTGAACCCTAAGCGGAGAATGGACTGGTACCCACTCTACACACATCTCCTGCAGGGATCCAGTATCCGCTGCCCATTCCCCACCCCGGCCCTCCCAGTCCTTACTTGATCCGGGCCTGGTCCACACTGGATGAGCGGCGGGAGGCGAAGCGCCGGGCCAGTGCTTTAGGAGACGTCTTGGGGCTGCCATCTGAGTCTCCACTCTCCTCATCCCCCATGGCTTTGATGTAGCTGCCGCTCCGCATCCTACGGCAGGGGATCTCCCCGTCCTTGCCCCCAGTGGGGTAACCCCCCCAGTCATCTTGCGGCACCTGTGGGGACACAGGCCTCTGTCTCTGACACATCCCCACTAAGTCTACAGGCCAGGACCCTCTTTCCCCACTGCCAGTGGGAGGCGCTTTGCTCTGGCTCGAGCGGGCCACACTTACGAGCATACAGACTCCAAGCAGAACACAGATCCCGGGAAAGTCCTCTCCCTTATATGAGACGCCTCACCATCCTGCATGGATCTTTTGCTACTTAACTGAGGGCCACCTTGGAGAGGGGGGTGGAGGGGTGCAGATGCCAAAAGGTTGAAGATCAGAGGCCAAAGTGACCTGTGTCAGTCCCACCTCCAGCAGTGAAGTATCTCCTGACCTCAGTCACCTTTCACCCCTCCTTGTCCTTCATCCTCATAACCTGCTTATATCCCAAACCCTCCAACTCTCCCCTCTGTCTTCTGTGAGGAGCCATAGAGAGTTTTAAGCAAGGGAGTGGCATCAGGTTTGTGTTTCAGAAAGAGCACTCTGACAGTCTGAACAGAAGATGGATTGTGGAGGGCCAAGAGTAGGGCAGGGGCTCAAGTGGCGGGAGACAGACCAATTAGGAGGCTGATGCTGTTATCCAGGCACGAGATGATGAGGCCTAAATTAAGACAATGATGATGAGAGGGAAGAGAATATGGAAATGAGAGGTGTTAAGGAGCATCAGTGAGCCTGATTAGATGTGGGGGGTGTGGGGGCGGGGAGGAGTCGAGGATGACTGGGAGGCTGCTGGCTGAGGACCTGGGGGATGGTGCTGTCACTCACTGAGCCACAGAATCCCAGAGAAACAGGTTTGGGGAAAGGTGGTAGGCTCGGAGTTGAGCATCTTGAGTTTGGCAGAGGACTGTTGAGCAGGTGGTTGGATGTTTGGTTCTGCAGTTCAGTGAAGAGATCTGGGCCAGAGGCAGACATGTGGGAGTCATGGGTGGCAGCTGAATCCATAGGAGTGAATGAAACAGCCCAGGGAAAAAAAGAAAGAGCTGGGGAGGGATCCACTGACATTTAAAAAGGGACTGCGAAGAAAGGAAGAGGAGCCTATGAAGTCACCTGAGAAGGAGTGGGCAGAGGGGTAGGAGGAAAGTCAGGAGAATGCCATGTCATGGAAACAGGAGACATTTCAAGAATAAAAGAAGTTGAAAATGTCAAATGCCACAGTGCATTTAGAGGTTAATAATTCAAGCTCAGGAGTTAGATCTATGTTCCAATTCTGGCCCCATCACTTGCTAGCTAGGTGAACTTAAGCAAAGCTGGTTAATCTCTAAGCCTCAGTTTCCTTGTCTGTAAATTGGTAATGATAATTATGCCTATATCACAGGCTTGGTGGCAAGGATAAATGAGCCAATATAGAGTGCCAGCATATAGTAAATCCCCAATAAAGGTTAACTATTGTTATTGCTATTAAGCATTGAAAGGTACCACTCAAGGAGAGCTCTCAAGAGACCACTGCCAGGAAAGATGTTTTAGTGGACTCGGGTATGGAAGTCAGGCTGTAGTGAGGGGGAGAATAAAAGGAAGTGAAGAAGTGGAATCTATGGTCTAAGAACTTGGATATGAAGGGAAGATAGGAGATAGAAGGGGGAATAGGGTTGACGATTTTTTAGGATGAGAGACTTGGGCATGGTTACAGGACGAGGGAAAGAGCTAGTAAAGATAGTCTTTAAATGTGGGGAGGAAGTGGGCACAGACAGGGATGGAGGGGACCCTGGAGAGATGGGTTCAAGCCCTGCTAGAGGCATCGGCCTGGGATGAGTACTCCTTTGGGCCAAGAAAGAAGGGGATGAGGATGGCGGGGGGTCTACATGAGCCCACGATATGGGTGAGGTGACAGGAACATGACAGAGTCCTACACTGTGAAGAATGAGTATAAATGAAGGGGCGGGGAGAGGGCTGGGGCAGGGAGGGAAGATTTAAAATACTTATTGTAAAGAACGGGTTAAACAGGGTGGGGACGGGGGCTCTGAGAGGGGTCAGGGTTCAGGGGAGGGACAAAGGTTCTGGGGGTTAGACTAGGTGAGGGGACAGAGATCCGTGTGCAAACAGGGACCCAGGGATGGGATGGGGCCCCTGAAGGAACCCAGGGGAAAGGATAGGGCTCAGTGAGGGGCTGGGGCTCAATGGAAGATGGAACACAGGGAGGAGACAGGCTCCACACACACAAAAAAACAAGGGCTCTTAGTGGGAAAGGGTTTTCCAGAAGTAGGTTGAGGGAGAGCTGGGGTCCAGTGAGAGAAACAGGGTCTCAATAAAAGGGTTGAAGATCCAACAAAGACACTCAGTCTGATGGGGCCAGCGTCCCCTGCTTTTGTGCTGGACTGACTGTCTAGAAGGTCCCTGCAGCCTCTTCTTCTCCCCTAAATGGTTCAGACCTCCCAGTCCTAAGACGCCCTGGAAGCCCAGATCCTGATGGATCCTTCCCCTGCCCCATACTCTACAGAGAGGAGCCACAAGCAGGCAGGGAAAGGGAGGCCAGCTGATGGGACAGCCAGGGCGCGCTCTGCCACATTGCAGGGTTCCCACTCAAGCCACTGCGGAGCTGCTCACTCCTCTGCAGGACACTGTGAGGTGCATATTAAAAAGGAAGCCCCCAGGGAGGTCAAGGCAGCCCTGGAGTAGCAGCAGGGAGCAACGGAGTGGCAGCAAGCCTGAAGGACTCGGTTATGGGAGAAGGGTCGGTGCTCCCTCTTCAGCCCTTTCTGTTGGACCCTTCAGTTGCCAGCTTAGAGAACCTCTCTACCCAGGGAGGGGGCAATCCAAGGCCAACCCAGAAGTCCTGAATTCTAGCAGTCTCCAAGCTCTCCTTCTGTCTCTCACCCTTCCCTTCTTCCACTGTGGCCCATGTGTTCCCTTGAGCTTTCATGAGTTCCCCATACAGGAGAGCCCTAACATGTAAACAATATACCAGTAAGGCCAATGACCCCCAAAAGACACATGCGAGCTCAATTCTCATACCTTTGAACATGCTGTGGCTTCTTCTTGAAACACCCTTAATCCACTTCTGCACTGAGATTCAGTTCAGGGGATATTCTTTCCAGAAGCTGCTCTGACCACCATCACCCTGGGTGGGTGAGGTGCCTCCTCTGTGCTCGCATGGTGCCCACTACTGTCTCCAATCACAGCCTCATCACACTGTATTCTATCTGCTTCCTTATCTGTCCCACCTCTAAGCTGAGCTCCTCACAAGCAGCAGCTGTGTCTCCATCTTTATAGCCACAGCACCAGGAAATACTCGCTGAATGTGGATTAACTACGTGGACTGTGGGTTTGGGGGATAACCCTCAGTTGGCTGGACTTCCAGTACTCGTATTGACTTTTCCTCCTAAAAGTATGGGAGGGCTCAAGAAAACGTGTCAAGGGGTCTGGGAGGGGGGCCTGAGACAGGGAAGAGGAAGGTTGATGATGAGACGAGCCCAACCCCATCTCAGTAAGAAGATGGAGAGCAGACAGTGTGGGTTGAATGAAGGCTCCATAAGAAGGGGTCAGAGCTTCTAGCGTCACCTGCAGGGACCACAGACATGGTGAGACAGGATGGGGACAGCATGCCAGCTATCAGCTGCACCATCCACTGCCAGGGAGTGCTGTCCTAGTTCAGACTACAGTGTGTCCCCAGCCTAGGAAAATCCACGGGACAAGCTCCCAGGGCTCTTCCACAGCCTCACGGGTGTCCTACCACGAGCGTCCCAGAATGACAAACCCCAGCAAAGGCACGTCCTGCAACTAACTGACCTTCATATTCAAACAAGATTTGAGAAGAAAAGAGGTCTGGAAATGGCCTGGAGATGGAGAGAGTTGCTTTTCAACTGCTGACCTCCAATCTCACGGGAAGCTCAATGCGCACCATGCTGTCCTGCCTACCCTCAACCTCATTCTGCCTCTAACCTCACAAGACAGAGGCCAGCACAGCTTGTCCAAAACAGCAGATCAAGGGGAAGTCCTCCTGGCACTGACACAACGTCAGAATAGAAGGGCCCCTTCATTGCACAAATGGATAAACTGAGGTCTCAAAGGGGGCTCAAAGTCTTACGGAGTGAGGTAGGGCAGAGCCTCCCTGTATCCAGGCCCTCTACCATGTGGACAGCTGACTCCCACCCAACCCTTTCCACAGCTTACTGGGTGACAACACAGCAAGGGCTGACGACCCTACTTCCCACTCCTACCAAAGCCTCACCTGCAGATAGTGATAAGTCCTGGTTTTGGCCTTGGCCTCTGGACCCAGGAGCCCCTTGCCTGGCCCGGCCCCTGGGTAGCCATCCCGGCCCTGGCTGACCATCATGGTATGCCAGGCACTTCGCTTGACTGACTGTCCATCCAGTGACATAGACATGCCAGTGCAGGCAAGACAGCGGCCTTCTGACCCTCCCGAGCGCCCCTTGAAGCTCAAGTCCCGGTAGGACCCATCTGGAGCCTCCAGGCAGAAGGGACCCCCTGGCTCCCCAAGGGGCCGCCCCCCCGCCAGGAAGCCGCTATCGCTGTCCAAGTTGTCGTCGGAGCTCCACCAGCCTGTGGCCTTGGACTGGTGCCGCCCGTCCCCCTTGCGGTCCTTGCTCTTGCTCCTCTTGCCGTGCCGAGATTGGTGGTGGTGGTGGTGGTGATGGTGGTGGTGATGGTGGGAGCTGTGGGGGCCTCCGGAGCCCGGGCCAGGGTAGCTCTCTCCCCCAGAGCCACCTCTTCCTTCAGCCTTGGGCCCATTATAGTCCCGCTTCCCTGGGGCCTCCAGAGAGTGGGACTTGGCGAAGAGCTTCTGCACAGAGTGAACCAGGTGCCGGATGCGGCTGGGGCTCTCGCTGCGGGCCTCCGGAGCAGCGCCAGACCCCGGCCCTGGCCCGGGCCCGGCCCCTGCTGGACCTCGCTGGTATGGTAGCGTGTGGAAGCCATCTTGTTGAACTGGCAACTGCTTTTCAAACTGGTCCAGGAGTGTAGGAGGCAGGCGCGGGGCACCCTTGCCCTGTGGGTGGCCCACACAGTCTTCACAGGTGTCAAAGGGGCCCTGGCCGGGGTACATCCTGGGGAAGGTGCTGCTACCCCCCCCAACCCCAGTCCCCCCTGGCCCTCCCTCAGGGCCTACAGATGGCCCCTCACTCAGGCTCAGGGGCCCTTCGGGAGAAAGGTGTCCCAGGCCAGCTCTCGGGGCACAGAAGCGGGGCTCGGTGGAGAAGGCCTCCCCGGAGCCCAGCAGGTACGGGGCCCTAGCAGCTGGGCCCACGTCCATATGCTGCTGGTCAGCAAAGCGGGCTGGGCGGGGATGGCTGCCTCGGTCGCCATGGTAACCCCTCATGGCCTCAGCAAGGGCTCTTCATAGTGTTGGGGGCCAGGCCCCAGGAACCTCCTGGGGAAACAGAGAAAAAAGGGATTCCGATTAAACCACAGGCCACTTCACCTAAAACTATCTTTTATTAGGTATTCTTGTAGCCCTTTAGGTAACACATATCAATTTATAGTGATTAATTGTACTATCTTTCCACAAATGGGCTTAAAGTCCTTAAAAGGGTCATACCAGACAAAGACATTCACAAGGGCACAAAATAATATCATCATTCAACAAATGCTGCAAATTTGATAAATATTCACAAGAGACTATACCCTTAGCCAAATGCATTTTTTTTAATCCTAAGGTTACCAAAAATAAGAGGATACACAAAGCGATGCAAAAAAATACTCAAAGAAACCAGTCATTAAGTGAACTAGCTTTTAACAAGCTAACTTTAGACAAATTGATCCTGAATCACACTTCTGCCCCATGCCTATCCATTTCCACTGCTGTGAAGGGCCAGGCCTCAGGGTCACAGCTCCCAGCAGCAATAACCAAAGAAAATACAGACCCAAATCTACATACCCAGCTTGATTACACAGGAAAACCCCTCCACTTCCTTCCAAACCCTGTTCCTCCCATCTGGCTGCAGGCTCATTCTCCCTCCCCCCACAACTGAGATAGGAAAGCATAACCTGAAGTGACTCCTTTCCTCTTCCGGGTTTCAATTATTCCCCGGGGAAATGTCCCTTTTTGCCTTGTAGCCCCACCCCCTACCCCCATTCCACTAGAAGGGAGTCATGAAGGAAGAAGAAACCGTAAAGAGGAGGGATGCTGGCTGTACAAGGCAGTACCTGAATCCTAACCTGGGATTGGAACCCAGGAGTTCCTTCTCCCAGGAACAGTGGGATGGCAGGGCAGGGAGGTGATGGAGAGAAAATGTTGGAGGCAGTTCCCCTGGCTGCCATCCCAGGCTTGCCAAGGCTACAGGACAGAGAGGTCAGCTCTCAGCAAGAGCTGCCTCCAATCAGGACTCCAGAGCTGCCAGGACAGGAGCTCTGGCAGGAGGGGGTGACAGCAGGAGAACAGGGACTGAGATGCTGGCAGACGGCGCCCTCCCTCATCCCAGACCAGGCTCCTGGGCCATCTGCTGACTAGGAGGGGATGACAACCTCAAAGACTCCAGACAGCAGCCCCCCCAAGACTTATGCTCCCTTGCTCCCCAACCACCACTTCCCCATACCCACCATGTTTCAGGCGTCTCCTCAGATTCTACTCCTGCACACAGTTCATCTCTTACTATTTCCCAATTCCCGAGCACTTGCTATGTACCAGGTACTGGGCCTACCTAATATTCTCTAATCCCACTAAAACCCTGTACGTATGTACATGTTATCCACACTTATCCATGAGAAAATTGAGCTCAAAAGGTGCAGTCACAAAGCCAGTAAGTGGGTGGAGTTACTTTGAATCAAGACTCAAACCCAAGTTATTCTGATCTGAGGAAGCTGTAGTCTAATCCCCATCTCCCAGACTCTCCTACCACTCACCATTCGGGGTGTCCCATCCTTGGTGTCAGGATCCCCACCGCCAGGCAGAATCCTAACTTCAGAAGGCTCAGGACCACTGTCTCCTGATAGAAAAGAAAAGGAGGGTGATGTGAGCAAAGGGGGAGAGATTCTTCCAGAGTTCTCAAAGAACCAGTCTCTGGCCTTGACCATTTCCCTTCCCAACCCCCCAAACGAAGACTGATTGGATGCCCCATGATGCAAAGCCTTTGGCCCCCCAGGGAAATGAGGTTTGCTGAATTATGCAAATACATGCAAATGAGCTTACAGGTTGGACTACCTCCAACTGCAGGTGTCTGTGTGATCTGTCCATGGTGCTGAGCCACTGCATTTTTTTTTCATTGCCCTCAAATATGATTTCATTCCACAAAAATTTCTTGAGCAACTACCATAAACAAGTGTATAGAGGTAATGCAAGTGTGATTTCTGTCATCGAGGGGCTTATAGCCTAACAGGGAAACAACCTCTCACACAACAGGCTTATTATTTTAGGTCCCTGTATTTTGACACAAGCTGGTCCTTCCTCCTAGAATCTCCTTTCATCTACCTCCCGCCCAACCCTTTCCATTTCCCATTTATTCATTTTAAGCCCCACCTTCCCTCGAAGACTTTCTGTACTCTTATTCTGGGTTATGCCTCTCTGTTGGGCCTTTATAACACACTGGGTTCCCCATGAAAGCAGCTATCATACTGCATTAAAATTATCTGTTTCAGTTTCCATCTCCCCAACTAGAATGCGGTCTTCTGCAGGGTAGGAGCCAAGTCCTGTTTATCTCCGGATCTCCAACACTTAACTCCTGGCTTTGCCCAGAGCAGGTCCTTAATAAATGTTCACTAAATAGATGAATAAATGACTGTCCTGGAAAGAGGTACCAAAATGTTAGGTTAGTTCAGATGAGAGCAAGACCAGATGCAATAGAGGGAAACTTGAGGAAGATTTCCCAGAGAAGAGTGCATTTGAAATGGAGAACAAGATGGCTGTGTGTTCCACAGACAAAGGCAGTGGGGGTGAGAGAATTCCCAGTGGTGGAAACAGTAGGCACAAAGGCAGAAGAGGTGAACAAATAAGGAATTCCAAGGCGTGGGGTAGGAGAGTTCCAGCAGACATTTAGGGTTTGGCAAATACTGTCGAGAGGTGGGAGAGAAAGAGTCAGAAAGGAAGATGACTCTAAAGTTTGCAATAGCCGTGACTGGAAGACTAATGATGCTATTATTAGACACAGGGCTATCAAGAAGAGCTAGCTTTGTGGGCATGATTAATAGTAGTGGAAGAGACACAGTCAGACATCAGGGAGAACTTCCTGACCCTGAGGGATGTGAGACAGTGAAGAAGATTGTGGTCTCCTGGGAATCTTCAATAAAGGAGAGGGTGACATGTCCAATCCCCATCCACCCTGTGGCCTGGGCTGGAGAAGCTGTTACTTAAATCTCCTGGAGGGAAACTGAGGTGACCTCACAGATATCAGCTGCCTGGCTCTAGGTGACAATTCTTCTCTAGTGCCCTTCTCTGGAGAAGCAGAGGTGACTTCAGACCAAGATGGCCTCCCAAGCAGTTGTTGGAAAACCACCTGGAAGCATCTCCTTGCTTTGGAGAGAAGCTTTGATAGCCTGGTCCTTCGTCCATGGAATGGTCCTCCTCTTCCTGCCCCAGGCAGGACCCACATCTGAGACTCACAGCATAAAAGACCACTTTGGTGGGAGGCTATACCATTTTATTTGCTTTGTTTGTGGTCACATCAGGCTGGAGTCTCCCGGTAAGCTTCCCAATGGTGGACATTCCCAGGATTCCATACCTCCCCTCCTGCCCGGCCCCACACAGAGGCTGCTGTCCAGCCACTGAGCCATCATCAAGTTCTTATCAATCTTCAGTCTCTTTGGCATTAATTCATGCTCTCCCAGCTCTAGTCTCAGGGGAGAGGGCCCCTGTAATTGCTCTTCTCCAGACAAACCACCCCCAACTCCCTCATCCATATTCTATAGGGCAGCATTGCCTAGTGGAAAAAGCACAAGCTCTGAGACCAGAAAGTGTGTGACACTAGCCAAGTCACCTACCCTCCCTAAGCCTAATAATGCCTGCTCACCTATCTCCCACGATTTTAATACCAAATGATACAATGTACATGAAACCGCTTTATAAACTCTGAAAGCTTATACAGTGTAATCCTTTATGTAAATCCTTTATTTTGGATTTCCAAAATCCCCCATGTCCAAATAGTAAACAATACAATCAAATCCAAATTACTGGGGGAAGGAGATATCCAATTTATGGATTTGCTAAACAAAATATTTAATTGATATAGATTTAATTATATAGGCTTCCTCCTATATATAATGTTTTACAATCACATTCCTCTTGCTGCCATCCCATTACTAAACATAATCGATAGGAAGGAAAAACAAGTAAACAAGTGAAGAGGGGACTAATAATTGGATTCTTCACCAACTCCTCTGGATTTTGCTTCCTAACAATAGATCTGCCCACTTTCACTTCCACTAAATTATTGTTAGCTGGCTCAATCTCCTTTTCCCTTTCCCAGCCTTCCTTGGGGCTAGAGGTCACATGATTCACTTTTGGCTAATGATATGCACGTAAAAATTGGATGAGGGTTTCTAGGGAAGGTTTTGCCTTTGTGATAAAACGGGGTGAAGGGGCCGGTCAAGTGGCTCAGTTGGTTAAGAGCGCGAGCTCTGAGCAACAGGGTCGCCGGTTCAATTCCCACATGGGCCAGTGAGCTGCACCCTAGCTGAGCTGCCCTGAGCTGCTGACAGGCGGCCAGATGGCCCAGCTGGTGAGAGCACGTGCTCCTCACAACAAGGTTTCTGGTTCAACTCCTGCATGGGATGGTGGGCTACACCCTCCACAACTAAGACTGAACACAGCACCTTGAGCTGAGTGGCTACAAGCTGCCGACGGGGGGCCAGATGGCGACTGGACTTGGAGCTGAGCTAGCTGCGCCCTCCACAATTAAGACTGAAGGTCAACTTGGCTGTTCCCCTTCCCCAATTAAAAAAAAAAAAACCTTTAAAAAAAAAAGGGAATGAAACTTCCTAGTATCATCCTTCCCCGCTTTTTCTCAACTTGAATACAACCATGATGCCCAGAGCTAGGGAAGCTGTCTTGACACCATGAGAGAAAAGCCTAGAGAAGAGCAGAAATGCTAGTCCTGGAGACACTGAGCCATGGAACCAACGACATAAGCAGTCGCCTTCCTCCAGGCCTAGACAAGGGACGGAATAAACTCTTCTTTATTCAAACCACTGTCAGCCAGATTTTTCTGTATTTGCAGCAGAAAGCACTGCTAACTAGTACAACTACCTCAGAACATCACCGCCTGCCTAGATTTCTGCAAAAGCTCCTAACTGCTCTCCTGCTTCCATTCTTAGCCTGTCCTAATCCAAATAGTTACTCGAAAACACAAAACTCATCATGTCCCTTCTCTGCTTAAAACTCTTCATTGGCTCATTGATGTTCTTAAGATAAAACACCTTAATCTGCCCCACAAGGCCTGCAGGGTCTGGCCCTTCCTACCTTTCCAACGCCCTCTCACTTCCCCCTTACTTCCTCTGCTCCAGCCAGGCCAGTCTTTTTGCAGCCCCAGGATCCCTCCCATCACGAGGCCTATTCCCCCTGCCCAGAAAGCTTTGCCCGCCTACCTCTGCCTTGCTAACTCCTACACACCCTTCAGATCTCAGCCCAGTGGTTGCTTGCTCCGGGAAGCTTTCTCTGGCCTCCCCGACTAGGTCAGATCCCCCTGCTGTTTGCTCTCAAGGCACTATGGACCTGTATAGCTATTAAATCATTACCATTTTCAATTTGTGTGATTCAGAGACTGTCTGTCTCTCCCACTAGAATGTAAGCTCCCTGTAAGTGCAGGAATTTCATCTATCTTATTTACTACATTATCCCCAATGTTTGGCCCACGGCAGGTGTTTGTTGAGTGAAAGTGAGCCTACAAAGAACAAGAGCCTTGGGCCGGCCGAGTGGCGCGATGGTTAAGAACTCACTTGGGATGCCAGAGGGTCCCGGTTCGGATCCCACATATGAGAGCCAGTGAACACTGCCCTCCACAGCTAAGATGCTGAACAACAGCTCAACCTGGAGCTGGGCTGCCGTGAGTCGCTGGTGACAGCGTAGGCTGCAGTCCCTGTGGCAGTGGGTTGCCATGGGCTACCGTGTGTAGCCAGCAGCGTGAGCGGCCAGCAGCCGCAGTGAGCGGCCGTCAAGCCGGCGACTGATCTGCCTCTCCAGGGAAGAGCGCAATGATGGTGTCAACTTGGGCCAGTGAAGCAACGTCCTCCACAACTAGATTGAAGAACAAAACGACAGCAACTTGTCTGTTCCCCTTCCCCAATCCCCCAGCACTGTTCCCATCCCCCCAATTCCCCAATAAAAATCTTAAAAAAAAAAAAAAAGAACAAGAGCTTTTCATTGATGGCATTTTGTTTAATTCCCACAACTATTCCAAGGGATAGATATTATATTATACCCTGCCTGTCAATTTGCAGAAAAAGAAACTGAGGCTTGAAGAGGCTGGCTGACCTACCCAAAGTCACAGAGTTGGTGGCAAAGCCGGAAGTCGAAACCAGTGTGACGTCTCTCCAACACCTTAGCTTTTCTCCTACCTGTGCTGGAAGCCCAGAGAAGCCAAGCTTATTAAACACCATTCTGAAGTAAACACAGTAATGAAAATGAATAAGAAAAAAAGGGGGGGTGGCCAGTTATCTCAGTTGGTTAGAGCACAGGCTCATAACACCAAGGTTGCTGGTTCGATCCCTGCATGGGCCACTGAGCTGTGCCCTCCACAACTAGACTGAAACAACTACTTGATTTGGAGCTGATGGGTCCTGGAAAAACACACTGTTCCCCATTAAAGAAACAAAAAAAGGAAACAAAGAAAATAAAACAAAAACCTCACACATACCACATACTCTAGAGCTAACCAGAATGTGGTTTAGCCTTTTCCCCTGTGTGGTGCGTACTGAGTTTGTGCCAAATCCAGGCACAGGCAAGTGCCTGTCAAGTGCCAGGCACAGGCAAGGTTAGACAAGTACAGCGTAAGGGAAGCTCCCTGAAGCCCCGTGACAAGTCTGGGTGCTGGTGCTATGTTCCCCATTTTACTGCCCAAGTCACCTCTCTACTATCCCAGGACACAGAGAGCTGCCCACATGGTGAACCTCTGGGCTCAGGGAAGCAGCTGCTTCTGCAATTGTCTGTGGCTGGCTGGCAAGTGAGGAGTGAGGGAGTCTGGGATGGTGCTGTGGGTGACAAATTCTCTGATGCAGCTCAAATCTATCTGGGAATGGAAGAAGTGGCACACATGCCGTCACCAAGAAATTACCCAATTTAGCACCAACTACACAATCCAGCAATTAGTTTCTTAAACCGGAACTTGCTGGGGGCTGCCAGGCTGGCGGGGTTGTTGTTACAAATCTCACTGGGAAACCAGCTGTGTAATTCGCTAGGAGGCTGTCACTGCCCCCAAGCAATTACCTTCCAGAAAAGGAATAGAAAATGGGGAAAGAAAAAGGGCAGCAGAGGAAGGAGTAAGAGTGTTTTCCTCTCCCCTAGGGCCCTGCCCAGCCAAATCCATTGATTTTTCTTTCTTGAGACCCAGAGGACTCACAAAGTCCCTGGATCAGGACAATTGTTGGTGCCAACAGCTGTCAGACTCTCGGGGTTCAAGTGTCCTTCACTCACCTACTAGCTATGTGTACTTAGCCAGTTGATTCACCCCCTTAGCCTATTTTCTCATCTGTAAAATGGGGTAACATTAGAGCCATCAGGAAGATAGTAATGATGTGATGGTTAACGACGTAAAGCATATAAATCCCTTAATACTGTACCATCGTGAATCCTCAGTGAAGGTAGCTATCATTATTTGTACTTTCATTTTCATGACTTTCTCCATTGGTTTACAGGGTGTCCTTGGCTAGGTCACTTAATCTCCTTGGAGCAGCCAAACAAGACCAAAGACAGTCTGCTGAGGAAAAGCAGTTCTTACTCAAGATTGTCCACACCTGAGCAACCAGGGTATCCAGGTGTGTTTGAGAAATGCCTGTGTTTCAGAGGCTGACACAAAGTGATGCCTTGGGCAGAGATAAAGATTTCAAAAATCAAATATTAACTGACTCACTCCTCCCCGCGAAGCTGTCTGGGAGAGCTGCAAGCCGGACATGACTGTCCAGATGGCAGCAAAGGGGTACAGTTGCTCTCTTGCTGGGGATCAGTCCTAGATAGGACTAGATAGTCCCTTCACACTGGAGCCTATGAGGTCATCTCCGTACCAGTTCCAACATGGAAAAGCTTATAGCAGGTGAGGCCTGGAGCTCGTCTTGCTGCTGTAGGCGTGGGCTCTTCCATGCCTGTGGGTGAGCCAAGTGTGCTCTTGGGACCCCAAAGTTTCAGGCTTTGCCTCCCCATCCCCTTTCCCTGTGTCGACTTAACCAGAATGGCCAGGATTCTGCCTCGATTTACCTGTCCAGTACTCTACTCCCGCCCCCCAACACCATCCTGACAGCAGCTTGGGTGTCTACTGTGAAAGGGCCTGCTAGTGGGGAGCCTGAACACAGAGCCTCTGACCTGCAGCTCATGGCTAGACATTCCTTCCCTAGTCCCCCACCTCCTCCTGCATCCAGTTCTGCCTGAACCCCCTTGACCATTTTGACACTGGCTTCGCCCAGTTGCCTTTGGCAAAATCTCTGTAGCTGAGCTGGTGTCCTGGTCCCTGGCCTCTCTCAACCCCACTACCCAGCCCAGTTGCTAAAGTCTCAGCATGCCTGTCCCCAACCCCAGCCCTTAGGACCCCAGGGAAAAAGTTCCTTCTCCTATTCTCATTGCCCCAGAAAGAAGAGAAGAAAGGGAAGGTTGGGGTGAATGAAAAAGGTGAATGAAAAAATTCATCTTTATTACTTTATTTAATCAACACTTCCTTTGGGTTTAGGGTAGGAATTTTACAGAAAATAGGCTACTGCTCCAAAACACTCGAGACATTTAGGCAGATCCAAGTCTAAATCCATCTCCTGAACCCATTGGATAGTGCTCAGCCTGTGAATAACCCACACTACCTATAATCTCTTTGAAAATCCCACCTCAGGGGGCTTTGCACTTGATGTTCCCTCTGCTGGAACGCTCTGCCCCAGATATTCCCATGGCTTCTTCCTGTCTCATCTTTTGGGTCTCAGCTCAGAGACGCCTTCCCTGACCACTCACTAACTAAAGTTGTGCCCCATCCCCCACATACATTCTCTACCGCCTGTTTCGTTGCCTTCATAGCACTTACTGTTCTTTGAAATCATTTTCTTTATCTATTACATGTTTATAGTATGCCTCCCCATAGCAGAAGATAAACTGCAGGAGGGCAGGGACTATGTCTGCCTCATGTGCTGCAGTATTCTCAGTGTCTAAAATGAGGCCTGGCACTAACAGGTGCTCAAAAACTATCTACTGCATAAATGGAAGTCTTCACTTGCTGCTCTCACCCACTGTACTCCTGTGCCCAACAGCCCACAGAAAGGACCTACACTCCCTTCCCTGTAGGGGCTTCAGAGAGCTCCTGGAGAACTCAGGATTAGAAATCCAGCCTGGGTTTCTGTTTGCCTTTTGAAGACCTCCCACCCCTTGAGCATGCCAGAGACAGCAGAGCAGCAGCTGGTGGCCAAAGACGGTGGCATCTGAGAGAACTGGAGGCCTTTGATTGGCAGACCACACCAACCCCTTCAGGCAGGGCTGGTGGTCTCTCTTCCAACTCCAGAGATCTGGAAGGGCAGGCCCAGTGACCTTATTGCTGGATGTTAGACAGTCATCTGCCTCCAACCACTATATTGCAGTCTACCTGCATGACCACAAACAACTTGTTTTATTTGTCTGAACCTCAATTTTCTCGTCTGTAAAACAGGGAGAACAATACCTACCTCCTAAGGTTACGGCAATGAGTAAACACACTGACGTACCCAAGACAAGTGGCATATGTGTCTCCATGTGTTGGCTTCTCCTCACTTTAGCACCCTAGAGCCTTCTTTCATTTGTACTTATTGGATGAGAATTGAGCTGGTGCTGCCTTGGCTGCCAGGATGTCACCAGACCTGAGCCTCCCAGGGCCATCAGAGAACAACAGGTAGGATCCCAAGCTAATGGCAAGGTCCACTGGGCAGCAGCTTCTCAGCCAGACTAGGCCCATAGTCTTTCCTACTCTCTGGCCCAAATGTCTGGTTCCCCAGTGGAGACCGCCTGGGTTAGCACATTGTCTTATAAGCTCACTCTGGGAGTTAGGACAGGGGCTGCCTGCACCAGGGCCTGTCTCCTTCTCTGGGCCTCTCCCACAGAGGAGTCAAGCACAGGGCTGGGCCTCATAGGATCCCACAGAGCTGGTTAGCTGACTGACTGCCAGGTTCATGTGGTGGCACCTCCCACCCCTCGGCTCTGCCTGATCCTGTCCCAACCTCCAGGGTAGCTTAGCCCCTGCTCTCATCTCTGGGTTCTAGGCTTATCAGGGGCCAGGACTACAGTGGGAGAGAGCATGTCAAGAAGAGGCAACACAGACGGTGAGATCCTTCCACATTGAAGGCCTGTCTTCCCAACTTTGTCCTCTGATGCAGCTCAGGAATTCTTTCTTCCAAGAAAGATTCCTTCAGAGTACCCTCCCCATCAGCCCCAGGGCACAGCAGTTGCTACCTCATCTTGGGTCCCATACTTCAACATAAGCAGGGTAAATATTTTTTTGCAAGCTGTGAGCACCTCAAAAACAAGTATTCATCTGATCTATCTCTGTATAGACAAGACCTGGCATATAGGTCTCAGTAAGTAGGTGCTCAGTTAAGTTCAGGGTCAGTGCTTGAGCCATCAAGTAGTACCCCTCAGCTGGGGCATAAGGAGAGGAGGAGAATAGGAGAGGGCAGGAGGAAAATGATACCCTGCAGCTGGACCAGAGCTCCCCAGCAGGCAGAGGTGGTCCCGTGTGATTTGGGTTCCCTAAAAATCTGGGAGTGTCCTGTCCAGGGAGGCATGCACACAGAAGTTGGAGGGCTACTTTGGAGGATGGTATAGGATGGATTCAAGCACTGAACTTATTTCAGGTCAGACAACCTCTGATGCCTTTCAACTCTGAAGTCTAAGGCTCAGAATGCCTACAACTCAGCAGGCATTGTGTTCAGTGCTTTCAATACACTTCTTCGCATAGTCCTTGCTACTGTTGTGAGGTACCATTATTACTCCCACTTTACAGATGAGGAAATTGAGGCGTAGAAATGTAAAGAAAACTGTCCAAGGTCACAACAAATCATGGTGGAAGAGGATCTGAATCAGGGTCCGAGTCCAAGCCCAACCCTCTCAATCATTAAGAGGCCAAGCCCTGGCAGGTTGAAAGCAGCAGCATGTCTGTCTAA
The DNA here is from genome assembly GCF_001890085.2 of Hipposideros armiger. Taxonomy (NCBI): domain Eukaryota; kingdom Metazoa; phylum Chordata; class Mammalia; order Chiroptera; family Hipposideridae; genus Hipposideros; species Hipposideros armiger. Next base: position 4,068,548 of record NW_017731360.1, on the reverse strand, counting down.
CCAAACTAGTCTGATGAGGTCACCGGGTAGAGCTCCGGTGTGCCCTGACTCATCACTCAGCCTCAGGAAGCCTCCACCCCTGCCATGCCTCCCTTGCACATGGGCATCCATATTCCCAAGACTGCTTATTTACAAATGAACACACTTTTTCATCCAAACGCAGATTACATAGCCATGCAGAGTCATCCAACACAACTCATGTAGCATCTGACTTCACATACATAGTCATCATCATATAATGTGCACGGAACACACAAACTTGTTTCCACAAGGTTCACACACATGTGCATTTTTATCCAACGGATACTGATGCTTTTGCACACAGAAGCTGAACAGATACAGAATCTTATATACATGTTCACGTTTAGCCCCATACAACAGAAACACCTTTTCATTTCACATCACTGGCGCACCCACATCTGCTCAATGTCATACCCCAAATTCCTCCCCCAACAAGAACTTTATCCATTGTTCCCAGATCCAATACTAGGCCCAGGTGAGCAATGAGGCTCCCTCCCTCTGGGGTTGGCCAGGCAGCCCTCAGTGGGGCAGAAGGCTCAGCCTGCCTGTGATGGATGGAATTAATCTACTGAGCTGGAGAAACTAAATAATTAAACCCCTAATCACCCCCCAAGCCAGCCAGGCCAATATAGCTGAGGGAGGGAGGGGGCTCTGAGGCCCAGGCCAATATCCTGGAGAGGAGGGAGGGGCTCGGGAAGAAAGGCACAGAAACTTCTAGGAGGGTTATCTGACCATCAGACAGTCGGACAGACAGACATAGCTCTCTACTACCACAGCCTCTCCCGTGGAAGTGGAGCAACTTGGGATGACAGCCCACCACTATCCACTAATACAGAGGGAGAGGAAGGGGACAGTCCTCTAACTCTCCCCAGAGCCGTTCCTGCCCCTCCTAGAGGTAAGTCTTGGTATAGTACGGAGATAACCTAACGCACAGGATACAGTGCCCGGACCGTGGCCACCAATGGGGTATGCCCAAAGTGGAGCTGAGGTAGGATCAGAACAGAACAGGCCCTTCCGCAGCCTGGCACAGATGGCAGGGAAGGACCCTTCCACACAAGCGCACCTGCTTCCCTCAGGAAGTGGGTCCAGCACATGGCCAGTAAGCTGAAGATGGGGTAGAGGCCTGGGCAGGGGGGGCTAAGGCAATCAGCCTGGGAACAGGCTCCAGTCCGATTGGCTGAAAAGTGGGTCATTTTCCTTTTGAAAAATAGTGAGAAAATGGAGAAGTAGGTCGGGCTCTCATCCCCTCAGCCCCAGGCACCATCCCCGACTTACAGGGTGGGGAGAGAAGGAGAGGTCTGCACATGCCAAAGCCCCGTTTTCCCCAGGACGCGCCAGGGCCCCCAGCACAGGAGGCCAAGGTCATCATACTCAGGACACCCAAGGACATGCACACTCTTGAGGCCAGGGCTGGAGCCCAAGGCCCACCACGCCCTGGGGGCACTGAGGCGGAAAGAGCCGGGCCGTACCAAGCTGGAGGGGTGGGGACTCCAGCACTCAGGACCCTGAGGAGCCCCCTCCCATCCTCACGTCTGTCGTGGAGTCTCCTCTCCTCTCTTCTCTCCTCCCTTTCCTCACCGTCCACGTGGGCAGAGTCGTTGCCATGACACCGCGGGCAGGTGGGCGGCTCTGGCGGCGGTTTTGTCCCAACCCCCAAGCTCAGAGCCCAGGTGGGAGGGAAGCGGCTGCAGCGCCCCCGCCCCTAGTCCAGATAAGAGAGGAGATTGGCAGAAGGCCCCCAGAGCACCCTAGAACCTGCACTGGCACTGGCCTCTCGGAAATGAGGCAAACCCAGGCGCGGGCTTGAAGGTCTGAGAGAAGAACTCTCAGAGAGGATCTTAGGTCTTGACGCCCTGCCTGCCTTTCCCCATAGGTCAAGGAGTGGCACGGGGGTGGAGGGGGGTGGGGGGTGACCCACGACTCCCACCTCTTCCTCCATTTTTCATCAGCCCTCCTCCCAGCTTTCCCCACATTCTAAGCTTCAGTCCCTTCACGCTAGCAGCTGATTGGTCCTGCCTGGGGTCTAAACTCAGTTCCTCATTCTGCAACACAAGCTCAATTCTCCAAATTCTCAGCCAAAAGTTGAGACTCAGAGAGATTCCTTCCCTACCACCAACCCCCCAGCCTGTCCCCTAGAAATTGGGTCCCCTGTCCCTGGGGGTCCCCTATACCTGAATTCACATCACAGCCTGGGGGGACCACTCACTCCCTACTAAGCCCATACTTGGACCACGCAGCACCCACTCCGTCAGGAGAGAGGAGGGGGAGTGTAGCAAGGAAAGGAAGAGAGGAGTGAAGGAGGTAGGGACCAGACCATAGATGCTGTCTGAGAATGGTGTCCTGCCTCCCACTGTATCTGGCCTCAGGAAGTCTGGGCCAGGCTTGAGCTCGCTGGCTCTGAGCACTCTTCTCAGGGTCCGCATGCCTGTCTCCAGGTTTCTCTTAAGTCTATGCGGCTCTGACTTCCTAAGACCCTTCCCACTGATCAAGACCCTTCTCCCTACCCCTACCCCTGTTCCCTAAGTCGGGAGCTCTGTATCATTAACGTAATGGAACCAGAGGGACCCGTGCATGGCAGCCTCTGCAGCCCAGCTGATAGGGGTAGGCCTATGTGGGATGGTGGTGACAAGATCCAAAAGGAAGGGAGGGCGGCAGGCCAGGTTAGCTGGAGGGTATCAGACATGGAGGGTGTACGTGCCACATATACACCTTAAAGCACGCCTGCTTTCTTCCTAAGCCTTCCCCTACTGACTAAGACAGTAGATCTGACTGGCTAAAATATATACTTGCACACATGCGTGCATGTGTGTGTTTGTACACTGTATCTCCACCTCCACTGCCGACGTTCTATGTCGGGCTGCCCTCATCCCAGTTTTCACTAAAGCTATTATGACAGGCCCCTACCTGGTCTTCCTGCCTTGCATCTTGACCCAGCTCGATCCAGTCTCCTCACTCGTTGCCAGTGTGATCTACCTAAAATGTGTTTATTCAAGAGGAGTTCCAGGTCAGGAACTCCTCTGGACATAGTGGGTACAGCTATGCACAAAACAGATGAAGCTCCCATTTTCATGAAATTTATATTCTCGTGGGAAAAGGGAGATGATAAACAAATACAGAAAATAATGGAGGTGGTAGGTGCTGAAAAAGTTTTTTTTAAGTAGGATGAGGGGAATAGAATGACAAGGGGCTTATATTTAAGATAGACTTTGGGGGAGGCCTCTCCAAAAATGTGATGTGAGCAAAAACTTGAATAAAGTGAGGGAGCAAGTCATGTGGGTATGTGGGGAAGAGCATTTCGGGCTGAGGGAAAAGCTGGTACGACAGCCTCAAGGTGGGACTGTGCTCACCATCTTTGTGAAACTGAAAGGAAGCCTGTGTAGGGGTGGCACCTGAGACCAGGTTTGTCCCTGGGGACTGTTTTACTCACAGCTTTTATATTACTCAGAACCCACTAAGCACTTTGGATTTCACTTCCAGGAAAATATATGGCCACGGGAAAGGCATGACCTCATCTTCCTCCAGCTGCCTTTAGGAGGAGAATCTATGTAGGAGGGGCTGGCAAGAGTGGAAACGCGGAGACCAGTTGGGACATTTCCTCTCACTGAAACACCTTTTCCTACAGTTTCCCATTAGGTGAACACCTGTTCAACCTTTAAGCCTGGGCTCAAAGGCCTCATCTCCTGTGGATCCCTTACCAAGCCCCTCCTTTCCTCGCTCCAGAACTGAGCAACCCCTCATAGGTCCCCGCTGCTCCTAATAGAAATTTACGTCCTTCTACCTTCCTTAACACGCTCCTCACTTGGTTCCAGGCTTTTTACCTTCTGTAGATTGCAAAGTTACCTGAGGTCAAGAACCATCCCCAGTGTCCAGCAGAGTACATGGCACATCACAGGCATAAAATAAACATTGATTGAATGAATGCCTGCCTTGGGTGAGGCACACGTGATGGAAAAGCGACTGTTTGCAGGCTGTTCTTGACCTGGATGAGTGGGGTGCACATGTTGCATTCAGGCCAATGTTAGCATACACCCACATATTATATGTGTGTGTGTGTGTGTTAGCATGTATGTACATATTGACAAATCCCTGTGTTGATATGACTCTTGTACATTTATTTATGTGTGTACATTAAAAAACACATTTATGTTGAGATATGCATATGAATGCATAGACAAGTAATATACACGTACACCTGTACACACATATCGCCACATGCCCCATATGTGTGAGGCTTATACACACACTTGGACCTCCACAATATCCCTGCCCCTTTCATCCACTAAAACCCAACTTGTTCTGCTTGAGTCTTAAAATCTCTGTAGTATTGTTAATGTTCAAGCTCCCAGACTCTTTCCCCACGTACAGCCCTGAGCACCACATTATCTGATCAGGCTTAGGCTCGGCTCCCTTATTCAGCTGTCCCCAAGGCTGTATAGGTTTCTCCTCTGCAAACTCCCTCTGTAGGGATGGTGGTGGGGAACAATTGGGTCCCCATGATATGAGAATTTGACAGACCTCAAGGAGCCTGCTTTTTGGAGAAGAGTCACAGGCATCAGGATGGATTAAGTTCAAGCTTGTAGGAAAACAACTTTTGACAGACTCAATGTTCAATCAGAATCTCTCTCTCTCTCTCTCTCTCTCTCTCTCTCTCTCTCTCTTCCTGTCACATTTATTCATATGTATGACTCAATTTATGTACATACACGCATATGCTGTTAATTCACATGTGCATATATGTGTCCTCACACATATGTTCACAGGCACACTTACACTCACACATGTACATCACAATCACAGGGTGAGCACCACACACACAAACACACAGACACAGACACACACACACACACACACATACATAGGTTTAATTAACACTTTGAGGATGGAGCATTTAAATATATAGATGCAAATCTGCGTCACCGGTCCACAATGTGTTAAGTAATTGCCTTCACAGTCACATATGTACATGGATGCATACATAAGTCATACATACACGTACACGTGTATATGTGTCCACACTGATACACAAACTCATAAAAGTTTGTACACATTCATACAGCATACTCACACATATGTATGTGCATATACACAGTGATATGCCCACTCGCAGGCAGAAATGCACATGCCCTGGAATAAGAGAGATCCAGTCCCTCCTCTGGCTTCTACCCTGTGCACAAAGCCCGGAGTCCATATTCTCTCCAAGTGACATCACAAGTTTTCATTTGCTCTCTCTTCTTGCCAGTTTCACAATTCTCCATTTGAAAAGTGGTTCCCATCATCAATAGAATATGCCCAAGAAGCAGTCCCCACCATATACTCACATACATACATATATATATATATATATATATATATATATATATATATAAATTTTTAATTGTAAAAGAGAAAATATTAAGGCGAAAGTTCTTCCTCCCAGTACCTCTGGGTATGGTCCACTGTTCCCAGACTCCAAAACAGCTATTGGAGCAAAGGAAGAAAATCATCTCTGGGCCCTAAAATCTCCTAGGATGCCTCTTTCTTCCCCAGAGGGCAGCTTCATGATGTTCAGTGAACCCCTCCCATCCCGGCCCAAAGGCCCTGCCAAGGAGAGGATAGACCTGGAGGCTTAAACATGTAAAGGGGGTGACCTGGGCTCAAGATAGCAAAAGCAGCAAATATTTAAAAAACAGGAGCTGGGTAGGGAGCAGGGAGCCAAGCTGAAGACATCTCTCAGCAGGAAAGCTGCTGCTGGAACACTGGATCATGAATATCAGGACTCTCCAAGAGGCCAGGGAGAAGGGGGTGGACATCCAGCATTCCATGTGGGGGTGGAGGGGTGACTGCTTCAGGCAGTAGCAGCAGCTCCAAAGTAAAGTCTTATCAAAGCTGTTATGTAACCAAGGGAGCTGAGTGGAGCATAAACACCTCCCCTCCCCAAACAGGCACCCACACCCACACCCACCACCTCCCAGCACCCACAGCCTAGAAAAACTCAGCTCTTCCTAAGCAGCTAGAGAATGAGAGGAATTATCTTGATGAGTTACATCAAAAATATCATGGGTGAGGGGCTCCTTGTTAAACCAGAAGTCACATCTGGGGAGGGATGAACTGGCTCAGTTTGGGGTCCCTAGATACCCACCCCTTTTCTTGAACTTCATACCACACATGTTTTTGCCCAGCGTAATCTGGAAACCTTCTCCTTCCTCTCCCCTCAAGAAGGATCCCATTTGAATATTTGATTGTGCTCTTGGGGATGGGAGGTGAAGCTGCCATCAACCCTTCCTGCCTGTTGTTCCCCCACAGTCTCATCTGCATGTCCTGACATTTGGCTCTCATCCCCCTGGGACAACAAGGGAAGGGGCCTGAAGAAATAAATCCTTGCCCTATTCCCTTCAGAATTACAAAAACAGAGAATAAGAACCCAGAAAGTTGAGATGACTCTGACCCCAGGTTAGTGAGGAAAAAATTTCCAAAGGAACTGAGGATTGAAACCCAGACCCTATCTCCCAATTTGAATATATTTTTCTCCACCAGGTCTTCCCCTTTTCCCATTGCCCCGTCTCCAGTAGCCTCCTCCTTCTCAGCTGCATGGCATTGAACAACCCCACCCACTCTTTGAGTTCTTTGCTTAGAAATCTTCCTCCCCAACAAAATCCTCTCCCAAATGCTGCTCTGAGCTGTGATTGAGGTGGGCAGAGCAGGAGACAGCCTTGCAGAATATTTTACTGTCCCCTGTCCTGAATTCCAAAGTATGGTGGGCAAAGGGATGCCACACAGTCAATCAAATTATCCTGAACTTTTGAGCTCTATCCACTCCAGGCCTAACCAGCAAAACCTAAGTAAACTCTCCTAATCCAGAACTGTCTTGAGCCTGAACTTCTGGGACCCAGTAGGAGAATGGCTGGTACCAATACCCCCAAGCTTGTTGTACTAAAAACTATCTATGATAAGAGAGCTCACAGCCACAATATCATCCTCCATCCCTACCCCCATGCTAACAGTAGGGTGGTTTTGGAAAGGGGAGAAGGAACTGAAACAAGGAAAGAGGAGTCCCTTTCCCAAATACCACTAATAACTGTGAGGCCTAAAGCCAGAGGGAGGACCCTCAAATCTGTCTTTCCATCCAGGGACTCTGTCCTTGGAAAGTGGGTCACCTGGGAGAATTTTTCTAGTGAGCCCTCAGCGCTGCCCAACCGCCTTTCCATCATCGGCCCCCAACGCAGCCCCATTCAGGACCCAGGACAGTTCCGAAGGAGCGCATCCCCTCTGAGTCCCGTTCAGCACTTGGGACAGCTCCCAGAGACTGCGGGCCCCGTGCCAGAAACCCAGCCTGCCAGAAATGAACAGGCTTACCCCACTACACACCCTCTTTAGAACAGAAGCCCCTCTCCCCTGCCCCTCCCACACTCGCTGCCATCCACCCGAGGCACCTGGTACTCCTCCCTTCAGTCTATGTCCAAAGAGAGAAAAGAAATCCAGACACGAGGCTTCCCTGAGGGAGCCTAGAGACAGGACCCCACCCACCTCCTTTCAGCCCTGCGCTTCACAACGCCACTCACAGCTGGTTCTAAAAACCACTCTTTCCTAACCACCACCCCAAAAATTAAAGAAATACTCACGTGGGGGCTCCCAGACCTGTAGGCAGATGTGGTGAGGGGAGGCAGAAAGAGGTAGCTCCCCACACCCTGTTCTGAGCCCCCTTTCTGAAGGAGCCAGCTCCCATCTGGACTGGGGGGAGGAGAGACATGTAGAAGCACTGAGTGATGGGGAGGGGAGAAAGAAGAGGAAAGGAGGCAGGAGCGGGGGACTGCAGGGTGGGGGTGTCGGGATGGGGGCGAGGGAATCCTTTTTAATTTCATTCTCTCCCATGTCTACATCAGCCCTGCAGGCTCAGCTCTTTAATATTTACACACAGGAAGAGGAGAGGCTGAGAAAGAATAGAGAGTGAGGGGGGCAGAGGATACCTGAGCTCAAAGGGCAAAGAGGCAATGGCCGTTGGGAGCTGGGAGCTTCGGGCCCCCACACCATCCCCAGCCCTCTCCCAATCTGAGCTCTTGCCTGGAAGGAAGAAGAAACCCTGGGACCATTCTGTCCCTTTGTTAACAAGATACTTTGAAGCAGCATCAGAAAAAGATCAGATCCCAACCCACATACCTGGACACCCCCACAAACCCAGATTTCTTGGGGGCCTTATGTGCAGATGGTAGAGGCAGTATTCATGCGCAAGCATGTCCTGATGCTTGAAAGCATGTGTGCATGTAGGCTGCTGTGTAAAAGCACATGAACATGTCGTCTAGCATGTACAGGTTTATATAAGTATGTTCTGAGTGTATTGACATTTAACAGCCCATGCAATCATATGCAAACTTATGTAAGCATATGGGTAAACCAGCCCCTAAGTGACTTCCCTCAGCTACAATCCCAAGGACAAGGCCACCTATCACCCCAGATTCCCTCATTCACAGGCCCCTCCCTCACAGCCTCACTTTATCTTTCTGTGACATGGGGAGAAGGGCTTGTGGGAAGGCATACTGCATTTGAGCCCAGGGACTTGACAAGTTATTAGCAACGATGAGCTGGCAGCTCGTTACCATAACGATGGTGCCACTGCCTCACCCCAGCTCAAACCCAGACTCCCCAGACAGCAGGAGGTCCGCTGAGCCAGCAGCCTTCAAACTGGAGGGAGGGTTGGTAAAGAGGGAATCAAGACATAATGCTTGTATAGTGGAGGATACACAGCTGTTCTTCCAGCCCCCACTGAGAGACAAAGCTTTGAATCCACCAAGTGGGAATAAAATCAGATTCTGGAAAGGCTTCCTGAGGTGGGGATGGTAAGACACTGGAAGGGGTCTGTGTAAGCCCCTCTAGACAAAAGCTTCTGTTGTCATTTGGTCTCTTTATCCCCTCAGTCCAAGAACCTCTGCTACTGATCTTAGTAGATTAAGAGAAAAACCAAACAAACAAGAGGCCCCTCTCTGAATTTCAGTCTTCCCATCTGTAAAATGGGAACAATTGTCCTTATTATTTACCCTAGACTCCTGGAAGGTTTAATTAAAAAGGGTTTAATGGTACCTACAGGCCCTTCCAAAATCAGACAAGCCTCAGAAGTTTCTCTACCCAACAAGAATCCATAAAGTAAGGAATTTGTCAGGCTAGCTAGAGGCAAAATGCATCAGAAACTGGGTGGGGTGAAGGGAAATGGAGCTCAGTCAGCTTAAGCTCCAGCATCAGCTGGAGAGAGACGATGTGGGGTGCCAGGCAGCAGCTTAAAGCAGGCACTGCCATTGAAGAAAGTCTGGGAGTCTGGCCTGCAGCAGCTCCAGACCCTCACCAGCAGGAATCAAGACAAGCCCAGGTCCTACTTTGGTGGTGGGTATGGCTAGGAATCCCCATCCTCAGGAACATCTGTAGTTCCCTCTCTTTGGAAAGGGGTACCAGGTTGAAGGATCTACAGCCTTAGGCTTATTGAGTCTTTAGTTTTTCTCCCCAAATCCCTTCTGCCCAATTCTGATAAGCATGGGGAAAGGGGAGGGGTTACCAGGAATGGAAAGTAACATGGAGAGTTGTAAAGTTCCTGAGCTAAGACTAGCCAAAAATCCACAAATTTGCTGTGTGACCTTGGGCAAGTCCCCTCCCTTTTCTGGGCTTCAGTGTCTTCACTTTATAATTATGAAGTTGGACCAAGTTAATTCTAAGGTTCCTCCCCTGCCATCATTCTATAGGTACATACAAGCTCACTTTTTGGACATGAGCCCCCTGGCATAAAATACAGTGGGCACTGTCTGTCAGATCAGTGGGACAGCGGGGGTCAGGCATGCAGGGTGGCATCTGAGGATGTTCATCTTGTGTTCATGTTCCTTTCAGAAACACCTGCCACCCTAGCCCTCCCGGCTCTCTTTTTAGACCCTGATTCACTGCCAACTCACGAAGCCTCTCCCTCCCC
>NW_017731360.1:4049878-4058595 GCF_001890085.2 Hipposideros armiger | reverse complement strand
TCTCTCTCTCTCTCTCTCTCTCTCTCTCTCTCTCTCTCTCTCTCTCTCTCTCTCTCTCTCTGGCCTTGGCAGCTGGATACAGAAGTAGCCCCAGCACTCAGAGAATGCTGAGCAGAGATAGAGATCAGTACCCCCAGGGTCAGAAAGAGAGCAGCAGGGTGCAACATTCTCTAACCTTTGTCCAACCCAGCACCTTGAGTCATGAAAAGACCTGGGTTGGAATCTTTCTGTACCACTGACTAGCAGAGTGGGATTATGGGAAATTCAATTCACTTCTCAATCCTCAACGTCTTCATCTATAAATTGGCATTATATTAGGCTGAACTACATGAAATTGTTGGTTTTCTAGGTAAAAAAGCAAAAACAGTTGAATATTGGCAATTTCATATGGCTTAACCTGGCCTTCCTGCTTCCCAGCACTGTTGGGGAGATAAGAAGGAGTTGAGAGGGGAGCATTTTTCAAAAGCCCTGCGTTAATGTAAGGGCACTGTTTTTTTATCATTACTTCAAAGAGCTTCAGCACAGACCCACCTAGAGCCAGGAGGCTGAACCAATGACCCAGAACTTGGAAATTTAGGGGCTGGAAGTTTGGGGGACAGCCACCTGCTCTGATGACTATGAACAAGGCAGAAGCTTGGCCTCCTCAGTTTCTGGCTCTAAAGGTCCCTTGGCGAAACATTACTGAGATGACACAAGTTCCCAGGCCCCAAGAAGAAGCACACACACTCCAGCTCACCTCGCACCCCACTACCACCGTGGCCCCAGCAAATGGCAAGGACACTACCAGGGCATCACAGAAAGTACCCCTGGAGGTAGGTGAAGGTAGGGAGCAAGGTGGGGCATGCAATGCAGCTCTAGCCTGAGTGTGTGTGGGGGGGGGAGAGGTGAGGTGTCCCTGGGGCGAGGGAGTGATCTGACCTCTAAAAAGTATGATCTCCTTGTTCCAGGTCCCCCCACCACCTGGAATCCCCTAGGGGGAAGGGGGGGGAAAGCCCAGGTGTGGGTGACTCAGAGTGAACCATGCTCAGATACATTCTCAGACAGCCACACACACACACACACACACACACACACACACACACACAGACCATAGATACCTGGACCCACTTACAGAGACACAGTCACACTGGCACACACACATCCATTCACATACACACTCACAGACACATACACAGGCACATGTGGTGACACACACTCATTCACACACATGTCCATGAATACATGCACAGTAACACCCTTCACACTCACTGCATACACCCACTAACATGCACACACACTCACCCACAATGACAGACACACACTCACTGTATACACTCACTGGCACATACAATCACCCACAGACCCACACGGTGACACACTCACACACTCATCACAAACACACAGTGACACACACTCACACTCACACACCTGCAGAGGAAACTTCTCTCCGGGTCTCCCCAACACCACCACTCCCCCCCACAACCCAGGTGGCTACTCCCTCCCTCACCCAAGCCTCCAGCCGGGCCGGGCGGGGCCGGAGCTGGCCAGCCCCTGAGGCGCTACCCCGGAGAGTGGGTCCTCGCTCCTCCTGGTCCCCCCGCCCGTCCCTCGGGTCAGGCCCGCGGGCCGCCAGACCCGGGCGAGGGCGGGGGTGAGGGCAGTGGAGGAGGCCCAGCCCTGGCCCCTCCCGGGGCCGGGAGCGGAGGCCGCTGGAGCCTGGGGCGTGGGCGGCGCCGGGGCCGCAGCCAGGCCGAGGATGGGGGCGCTGCAGAGGGCGCGGCGAGCGCGGCCCGTCCCCACCCCTCCCCGCGGCTTACCTGGCCCGGCTCGGGCTCCGGCCGGGTTACATGGTGCCGGCGGCCCGGGCCGGGGGCGCTGCGGTGGCGGGCAAGCAGGCAGGGATGGGGCCCGGCACTGCGGAGCCCCCAGCGGAGGGGCCGCGCCGGCTGCGGAGCCCCGAGCGAGCGCCGAGCGGCAGCGGGAGCCGGAGCGGGAGGCGGCCAAGCCACGGAGGCTGGATTTCCCGGGGACCAGGAAGGGGAGGCGGGGGGATCCCGCCCGCGCGCTCCGCCCCCGCCCCCGCCCCCGCGCTGGGCTGCCGAGCCTCGAGTCCGGAGAGGGAGGGGGACCGAGCTCCCCGCCCCCGCACCGGACCCAGGAGGGCCCAGGTCGCAGCCGGCGGGCGGCTGCCGGGGTCTCCGAGGAGCTCCCTTCTCGCTGAGCTACAACACTGGGGAGGCCCGGCTGGGGGGGTTTCAAATAAGCGTCGCCTCCCAGGGGATCACTGGGTTAGTGTCCGCCGGGGACCCACAGTGTCACGGCCACTCACAGCCGACCTAGGCACAAGGACCCAAGCACAGAGGCAGGCTATTGGGGGAGACAATCACACAGGCTCACAGGCTCGCGCCCCATCGAGGCAGTCACACCCTGAATGTCACACACAAGCCCCTCAGGCACATGCCCTTTAGGACATTCTCCTTCAGGTTTCCCCGGTCAGCTACCCGACTTCAGCTCCTGGCCTCGGTTCAAGGAGCCCCCTTCCTCTGCCCCAGCCCCTGCCAGGGTGGGGCGCTGTGCCCGGCCTCCGAGCCACTGACAGGCGTCCGCCACCCACAGTCCTCACAGCCGAGGCATCTCCAGTGAAGAGGGAGAACCCCGCTATACCTGCTGACTTTGCTGGGACCCCCACCTGTGCCCACGGTGCCCGCCCACCTCTAGGCCCTGAGCCAGGGGTTGTGCCAAGGCTGGGGCGGGGTGGAGGAAGAAAGGGGGGGTGGAGGAAGAAAGGGGGACTGTCCGAAGCACAGCCAGAGGCTGCAGAGCCAGGACAGGCTGCAGGAGCCAGGAGAGGCGGAGGAAAGCTGACTGCAGCAGTTCCTGGCTTGAATCCGTGTTGGCGCCCACAGCGATGCTGTAATAGGCGCGGGAGGGGGGGGGGGGTGGTACTCTCTGGGGAAGTCGCAGGGGGAGGGGCTGAAGATGTGGGGTAGGGGCTAATTCTGGATTCTGATTTCCCAGAATGGGTGTGAGAGAACACTGCCTCAGGGGCAAAAGTTGAGGTGGAGAGTAATATGCATCCTCAAAGTCCTGTTCCTCTTTCCCCTCCTCCACCTTTTCTGATCTTGACAGCTTCGGGGTAATGAGGTATGGGTTTGGGAGACCCACTATCCTCTCTAGGAACAGACCTTGAAGTAGCTCTGATTCAACACTCGCCCAACAATTCCCTTCTTCTTGTACCCCTTTAGGGTCACTGGCTCTCCTCCTTGTACAAAGGGAGAAACTGAGGCACAGAAAGTAGAAATTACAGGCCCAAAAGAGTTAAAACTGAGAGCCAAGCCTTTTCCCTTTCCCCAGGGAGATGTTTAAAGATTCCACATGACATAAATGGCACAAAGGAGTTTGGAGAGCCCTTTCTCAAGGAAACCTAAAAGCCTGGTGGGAGACTGGCTGACTGGTCACCCCTCCTGCTGCCTGCAAAACCAGTTTAATTAAAGACTATTGAATCATGAGCTCAGGTCACAGATAATTCCCAGCCCAGGGATCAGCCAAGAGCAGATATCAGGGAAAACAAGATAGAAAGTTGGTCCCAGGAACCCACTTTAGAACTGAAAGAAGAATCTCAGTTTCCATGAAGTATAAGAACAGCCGTCATGTAGGATGCTAAAAGGTACCACAACATTTTTTCAGTTCTAAGATGCACATTTTGTGAACTACTCTGAAACTGGAAAGCATCTGAAAATAAATAGGGACATTTAATATGGTTTTCTATTTTTTTCTTAAAGCTGTTATCAAAAGGTTGCTTTGTGTTTATAGCATAGTGTGGTTTTTGTTTGTTCATTCAACAGCCGTTTACTGATTGTACCTGGTACCTTGCTAGCCTGTTGGGTCATAAAGATTAAATAGATACGCTTACCTTGGACAATGTTCTCTCACACCCATCCAGTGATGTATAAGGGAGATGGAGAGACAAACCAATAATTACTATCAGAGCCAGCTTCATGGGAGTGTGTGCTGTACAAGTCACACAGAGCCCACACTTAAAAGGGCCCCACTCTTGGTTTAATGCTCTGCTGTCACATCTTGAAGTTCTTATTAATTTTTTTAGCAAGGGGCCCTGCACTCCACAAATTATGATTGCTATATTAGGAATCCCTTGCCTTAATAGAGATGGACACAAAATACTTTGAGTCTAGAAACCACAGCCAGCTCTGTCTAGATGAAGAGAGACAGTCAAAAAAGCAAAGAAGCATAGAGGAGGCATTTGAGTCGAGTCTCAAAGATTGGGAGAGAGAATTAGGGTAGAAAGCTGCACATATACAGAGACAGAAACTCATCAAAATGTCAATCAAGCAGTATGGCAGACTAGGTGTTTGGTTGATTCTCTCACTGAAAATGTGATAAATGATTTTTTTAAAGTTGGATAAAATATATTTTTAAATCTTAAATGCATCAACGAACTAGCAGGAAAATAAAAATCACTCCAGCTAAAATTTAAGTGAAGGCAGACCCAGAGAAGTAAGCAGAACACTGAAGCTAACTTTATCCCAAGGGCTGTGATAACGTTGGTTGCAAAAATGGCACCTATTTGCCTCTTCCCTGAATCCATGTCCTTTGCCATATGTCCTTTGTAAGTCCGTGCATCAAGAAGTGGACTATTTTCTCACAGTTTGAATCTGGGTGAAGTGTGACTTGCTCTGGCCAATAGAATGTGGAAGAAGTCATGGTATGCCAGTTCTAAGCCTCAAGCTTTAAGAGGCTTGTACACTTCTACTTTCTCTTTTGGTCTCCTGCCTCCACTGTGCAAACAAGCCTGGAATGGCCTTCTAGAGGATGAGAGACAAGGTGTAAGAGAGCCATGCTATCCCAGCCAAGACCATCTTAGACCAGCCTAGAGCCAGCTAACTCCCAAACATGTGAGAGAGCCCACCCAAGAGCAACAGAGGTATATACCTGACCACGGCTGACTGCACACACTTAAGTGAGACCAGCTGAATGAGAACCATCCAGCCAATTTGAGGTCTCTTGAGCAATAATAAATGTTTAATTGAAACCACTGAATTTTTTTTTTAAGATTTTATTGGGGAACTAGGGAACAGACATGTTGCTGTCCTTTTGTTCTTCAGTCTAGTTGTGGAGGACGCTGCTTCACGGGCCCAAGTTGTTATTATGATCATTGTGCTCTTCCCGGCTGAGGCAGTCGGTCGCCAGCCATTGGGCGGCAGCTCACCGTCAGCTCCCAGCCATTCACACTGGCTGCCAGCCACTCACGGTAGCTTACAACAGCCCATTGCAGCCTACGCTGTCGCCGGCAAGTCACGGCAGCCCAGCTTCAGGTGGAGGTGTTGTTCACCATCTTAGCTGTAGAGGGCAGTGTCACTGGCCCATGTGGGATCCAAACTGGTGGCCCTGCTGCTCAGACCTCGCGCTCCCAAGCCAACTCTTAACCAACGAGCCACTCGGCCGGCCCTAAACCACTGAATAATTGAATGGTGTGTTCTGCCAGAATATTGTGGCAATAAATAACTGATACAGGGGTATTTGCTAACAGATGAAATTGAACTTCAGTTTTCATAATCTCTCAGGGCATTTGGGAAAGAAGATAAAGTGCAAGGTCTGCCCAAGTTGAGCAAATACTCCCCTGCATAAACTAAAAGCCTAAATTGCTCTCTCTACTCTAAGTACAGGTGAACTAGAAAAAACTCACCCCAGGAAATTGCAAGAAAAATGACCTGTTTAAAGCCTTTGCAATATAGCATTGAGTGTAGGGAGGAAGAATCACCTCCTGAGAATCCATAACTACCAGTTAGACCTCACACCATAGTCAATCAAATTCACTCTACTTAGGTGATCTGAAAAACCTCAAATCAAGACTTTAGTATAAAATGGTCCCAGATTGGTCATGTCTGGCAGAAGCAGATGTAAATCTTTGTTAGAGGAATTTACCTTCATCTCAGGCCTCAAATAATTTCCACAGATAAAGTTCCAAAGAAAATGAACCACACACAGTTAAATATCACCAAACACACAAGGAAACATGGCACCAAAAACAAGAACCAGCAAAAACAACAAAGAGCAAAAACAAATCTGCAAAGAGCTCAACTATTAAAATTATGAGACACCATATAAAATAACTATATATGTATATATTTATAGAAATATAAATGTGTGTATATATTTAGAGAAATAAAATTATCCTGTTGCCTTTGGCTTATTTTCCTTGTCTTATTGTGCTGACCAGATCCTAGAGTACAATGTTAGATCGAAGTGGTGCTGGTGGGTATGTTTGTCTTGTTTATAACGTTAATGCTCTGACATTTCTTCTTTATGATGATATTTATTGTAGGGTTTCTGGAGACTTCTTGTGATCAGCTATAGGAAGTTCCATTTTATTTCTAATTTACTAAGAGTTTCAATCAATGTATGTTGAATTTTATCAGGGGCTTTTTCTGTATCTTTTGACATGATCATATGGGGTTTTTTTCTTTAATATGTTGGGATCAATTACATTTAGAGTTTCCTAATATTAAATTTTACTTTCCTGAGACAAACCCAACTTACTCAAGGAGCTTTACGATTTATGTTACAAATATCATTGGATTTGATCTGCTAATATTTTGTTTTGGATTTTTGCATCTATAGTAATAAATAAAACAAGCCTGATATTTTCCAGTCTTTGTTATCTAGGATGTGGTATCCGAGTTATTCTAGCTTCATAGAATGAGTTAGGGGAGTATTCTCTCTTTTTCTTTTCTCTGTAGAAGTTTGTATACAACTGGAATGATCTGAATTTTTTATAAGTTGGTGAAACACATCTGTAAAACCATCTGGAACTGGTATTTTCATTATGGGAAGTTTTTAGTTTTGTTTTGTTTTACTATTGTTCCTGTTTCTTTAACAGGACTATATATACGACAATTTTAGGCTTTCTATTTCTTTTTGAGTCAATCCTAATAAGTTATGTTTTTCTAAGACTGTCTATTTTGTCTAAGTTTTCAAATGTATTGCCATAAAGTTGTTGATAAAATTCCCTTATTAACATTTGAATTTCTGCTTCCTCTGTAATTTGTGCCCTTCTTTATATTTATTTGTGCTTTCTTTCTTTTTCTTGATTCTCACTGCCAGAAAATTTTCCATATTTTAATCATTTTAAAGAAGCAATTTCTTAGCTTTGTTGATCTTTATAGTACCTTTTTCTAATTTCTTGATTTTTGCTCTTTTTTTTTTCAAGATTTTATTGGGGAATTGGGGGAAGGGAACAGTGTTGGGGAATTGAAGAAGGAGACCAGCTAAGTTGTTCTTCAGTCTGCATTGTGGCAGGGGCCAGTCACCATCTGGCTTCCCATCAGCAGCTTATGGCCTCTAAGCTCAAGGTGCTGTGTTCAATCTTAGTTGCGGGTGGGTGTAGTCACCATCCCTATCCACTGAGTCATCCAGGCAGCAGCTCAGCTCAAAGTGCTGAGCTCAGTCTTAGCTGCGGGAGGGCGTAGCCCACCATCAAACAGGCAATCTTGTTGTTACACCAGCTGAGCCATCCTGCCACCTGTTGGCAGCTCAGCAACACCTCAGCTCAGGCACATCGTCATTGGCCCATGTGGGAATCAAACCGGCTGCCCTGTTGCTCAGAGCTTGCGCTCTTAAGCCAACTCTTAACCAACTGAGCCACTCGGCTGGCCCACTCTTATTTTTATTACTTCCTTTGGGTTTACTCATTCTTTTTTTTTAAAGAATTTCTTTTTTCTTTTTTTTTTTCCAGGACCCATCAGCTCCAAGTCAAGTAGTTGTTTTAATCTATTTGTGGAGGGCGTGGAAACTTCGTTTCTTTTGTTTTGTTTTTGTTTTTGTTTAAAGATTTTTATTGGGGAATTGGGGGATGGGAACAGCGCTGGGGAATTGGGGGAAGGGAAACAGACAAGTTGCTGTCAGTTTGTTCTTCAATCTAGTTGTGGAGGTAAACTTCGTTTCTTCATTTTCAGCTTTTCTTCTTTTTTAATATAAATATATATGGCTATAAATTATTCTTGAAGAACTATTTTCAGTACATCTCACAGGACGTATAGGACATCATCAAGGGGACCAATGTATTGTGGGAGTTATAGAAAGAGATAAGAAAGAGAAAGAGGTAGAATGAATATTTGAAGAAAAATTTCCCAAATTTGATGATAGACATGAATATAAACATCCAAGAAGCTCAACAAAATCCAAATAGAATGAACTCAAAGAGACCCACACTGAGACACATTATAATCAAACTTTTAAATACAAAGAGAGAATTTTGAAAGCAGCTATAGACAAGTGACTTGTCATGTACAAAGAATCATCAATGAGATCATAAGTAGATTTCTCATCAGAAACTTTGGAGGCCAGAAGAGTGGGGCCGATATATTCAAAATGTTAAAAGAAAAAACTGTCAATCAAGAATCCTATACCATCGGACCTGCCCTGTAAGAAATGGTCAAGAAAGCCCTACAAGTTGAAATGAAAGGACACTAGACAGTAACTCAAAGATGTATGGAAAAATTAAATTGTCAATAAAGGTAAATACATGAGCAATTATGAGCAATTAATAAAGTTTTATTATAACAATGGTCTGCAAGTGTATTTTGTTTGTTTTCTTTTTTTTTTAAAGATTTTATTGGGGAATTTGGGGAGGGGAACAGCGCTGGGGAATCGGGGGAAAGGGAACAGACAAGTTGCTGTCCTTTTGTTCTTCAGTCTAGTTGTGGAGGATGTTGCTTCAC
>NW_017731360.1:4047153-4048443 GCF_001890085.2 Hipposideros armiger | reverse complement strand
GAGCTGGGCTGCTGTGAGTTGCCAGCGACGGTGTAGGCTGCAGCCCTTGCTGCAGTGGGTTGCCGTGGGCTACCGTGTGTAGCCAGCAGCCAGCGTGAGCGGCCAGCAGCTGCTGTAAGCGGCCGCCCAGAAGCAGGCTACTAATCTGCCTCAGCCGGGAAGAGCACAATGATGGTGCCAACTTGGGCCAGTGAAGCACCGTCCTCCATAACTAGACTGAAGAACAAAAGGACAGCAACTTGTCTGTTCCCCTTCCCCCAATTCCCCAACGCTGTTTCCTCCCCCAATTCCCCAATAAAATCTTTAAAAAAAAAACCAACTCATTCTGAATATATGAGGAGTCCTTACAAATCAATATGAAACAAACAAACAAGCCAAAAAAAAATTGAGTAAGCACTTTCCAAAAAAAGATCTTCTAGTGGCCAAAAAAAACCTCAATTGGATACCACCACACCCAACAAATTGGCTATATTTTTAAAAGAACAATACCAAGTGATGAAATGTGGAGTAACTAGAACTCTGGTGAGAGTGTAATGATACAACCATTCTGATAAACTGTTTGACAGTATCTATTGAAGCTAAACATATACCTATGACCCAGCAATTCTACTTCTATGTATACACTCCCCCCAAATGAGTGCATATGTCCACCCCAAAACAAGAATGTTCATAGCAATTTAATTCATAATGATCCCAAGCTGAAAACAAAACAAATGCCCATCAATTGTAAAATAAGTAAACAAACGTTGGACTATTAATACATTGGAAATCATGCTGCAATAAGAAGGAACAAACTAATGCTGCATGCTACAACACAGAAGAACTTACATCTTGCTTCAAATGTGGTCCACAGACCAGCAGTGTCAGCATGACCCGGGAGCTTTTTAAAACTGCAGGATCTGAGGTCTCACAATAGCCCTACTGAATCAGAACCTGCGTTTTAACAAATTCACCAGTTGATGCATATGCACATTAAGATTTGAGAAGCACTATACTATATCTTTCTTTGAATGATAGTTATACACACACACACACACACACACACACACACACACACACACACGGTGCCACAACAATGTATACACATTTTAAGACAGAAAAAAACTGTATTAAATTATGCTGATGGTAGGGGCCGGCCGAGTGGCCTGATGGTTAAGAACTGGCTTGGGACGCCAGAGGGCCCCAGTTCGGCTCCCACATATGAGGGCCAGTGACACTGCCCTCTACAGCTAAGATGCTGAACAACAGCTCAACCTGGAGCTGGGCTGCCGTGAGTCACCAGCAATGGCG
>NW_017731360.1:4044924-4046183 GCF_001890085.2 Hipposideros armiger | reverse complement strand
AGAGCAGTGTCACTGGCCCTCATATGTGGGATCCAAACCGGGGCCCTCTGGCATCCCAAATCAGTTCTTAACCAACGTGCCACTCAGCCGGCCCTTGTTTGTTTTCTGCATGTTTTAAGGGACTAATACATAAAAAAAAAAAAATGTAAAAGTTAGTATTACTGTAAATTTGGTTTGTAACTCCAAATCTTGTTTTCTACATATTAAGGAGATTACTGAATTATTAGGAAACTAAAAGAATTATTAATTTATGTTTTGAGACAAACTATGTATAAAGATATAATTTTGTGATATTATCAATGAAAAGGGGTGGAGACAGAGCATTTTGTATGTTATTGAAGTTAAGCTGGTATAAATTCAAAATAAAATTCTATAACTTTAGGATTTTAAGTGAAGTTCCCACAATAATCACAAAAAAATAGCTCTAGAATATACACAAAAGGAAATGAGAAAAGAATTTAAATGTTTTACTGCAAAAAAACAACTAAACATAAGAAAAGACAGTAATGCAAGAGCAGGAGTGGCTATATTAATATCAGACAATAAATTTTAAGTAAAAAAACATTGCAAGAGACAAAGGAAAACATACTTAGTGAAAAGCCAGTCATAAAAATACAAATAAGGGCCAGCCAAGTGGCTCAGTTGGTTAAGAGCTCGCTCAAGAGTGTGAGCTCTGAGCAACAGCAGTTCAATTCCGGACCCGAGCTGAGCTGCTGCTGAGCTGCCAACAGGTGGCAGGATGGCTCAGCTTAAAAAAAATACAAATAATGTATGATTCCACTTCCATAAGGTATTTAGAGTAGTCAAAATCATCATAAAGACAGAAAGTAGAATGGTGATTGCCAGAGACTGGGGGAGAAAGAGAATTGAAAGTAATTTTTTAATGGGTATGGAGTTTCAGTTTTGCAAGAGGAAAAAAGTTCTGGATATGGATGGTAGTGATGATTATACAACTATATGAATGTCCTTAATACCACTGAATTGAACACTAAAAATTGTAATTTTATGTTATGTGTATTTTACCACAATTTTAAAAATTGAAGAAAAAATATTGACAAATTAGATTTTGTTAAAATTAAATTTATGCCTATCAAAAGATACCACTGCGAGTGAAAATGAAATATTTGCAACACATGCATCTGATAAAGAACTCATTCTGGGGCCGGCCGAGTGGTGCGTTGGTTAAGAGCTGGCTTGGGACACCAGAGGGCCCCGGTTCGGATCCCACATATGAGGGCCAGTGACACTGCCCTCTACAG
>NW_017731360.1:4028293-4043569 GCF_001890085.2 Hipposideros armiger | reverse complement strand
TGCAGCGCCTGTGGCAGTGGGTTGCCATGGGCTACCGTGTGTAGCCAGCAGCCAGCGTGAGCGGCCAGCAGCCACAGTGAGTGGCCATGAGCGGCTATCCAGAAGCCAGCGACTGATCTGCCTCACCCGAGAAGAGCGCAATGATGGTGCCAACTTGGGCCAGTGAAGCAACGTCCTCCACAACTAGACTGAAGAACAAAAGCATAGCACCTTCTGTTCCCCTTCCCCCAATTCCCCAATAAAAACCTTAAAAAAAAAAATTATGCTGATGGTAACCACTTTGAGCACCTCTTGTAATTACAGAAGTCAAACGTGACTTGTATTCATCTTTTGTTATCAGTATATATTGAGTATTACAATTTTAATAGTTTTTCCCTTTCTTAAAATGTATATACATTTTTTTGGCATCCTGTGTGTGTGTGTGTGTATATATATACATATATATGTAAAAGCAAATTTGTATCAATTGGTACACTTATGATTATACTTTAGATTGTATATATTGAGATTTATACACTTAAGATGCATTTTAGGGCCGGCTGAGTGGCGCGTTGGTTAAGAGCTGGCTTGGGATGCCAGAGGACCCCGGTTCGGATCCCACATATGAGGGCCAGTGACACTGCCCTCTGCAGCTAAAATGCTGAACAACAGCTCGACCTGGAGCTGGGCTGCCGTGAGTCGCCAGCGACGGAGTAGGCTGCAGCCCCTGCAGCAGTGGGTTGCCATAAGCTACCGTGTGTAGCCAGCAGCCAGCGTGAGCGGCCAGCAGCCAGCATGAGCAGCTGTCCAGAGGCCGGCAACTGATCTGCCTCACCCAGGAAGAGCGCAATGATGGTGCCAACTTGGGCCAGTGAAGCAACGTCCTCCACAACTAGACTAAAGAACAAAACAACAGCAACTTGTCTGTTCCCCCTCTCCCAATTCCCCAGCGCTGTTCCTTTCCCCCAATTTCCCAATAAAATCTTAAAAAAAAAAGATAATCAAAAGTAATGATTTGGTTCATTAGCATATTCCAAAGGTGATGAAGAGGGTCTTTTAGTATCAGTACAAACTCATAGATTTAAACATATTTTATGTATTTTAATTCTTTGAAGTTATTTTCTATTTATGCTCTATTTTCCCCATCTTTGACTAACAGGAGTCCCATTAAGTTGTCTGCTGGGTCTTTTGCAACCCCAGAATATTGGTAGCTTCTTCACTTTCTAATATAAGAAAATATTTTAACTCATTTTGTACTTTTTCTGTCCAGATCTGAAATATAACCATTTTTCCAAGAATCCAGGGAACTTTTAACTTGAAATGGTATTAAAAGTTCCAACTGGGTACTAAGAGATCTCATTAATTACCCTAAACACTTCTGAAGAGGAGAGTGAAGAGATGTGATTTGCTTTATCAGATATCAGGACTTAGTAAGAAGGTATAAATAGCATCAAGGCCATTTGGTGCTGGCTCAGAGACAAAATGATCAGTACGATAGACTAGAAAGTTCAAAAACAAGTTCACATGTGGAACTTAGATAGATAATAGAGGTGGCATAGCAGACAAGTGGAAAAGGAGGGGAAATTATCTATTTAGAAAAATAATTAATTGGATTCCTACTTCACATAATATACAAAATTCAACTCCAGCTGAGTTAAAAACTTAAATGTCAAATTCAAATTCAAAACTCTTAATAGAAGCTGTGCTAGGGTTCTCCAGAGAAAAGGAATCAATAGAAAAAATATTTATTTATTTATTTATTTATTTATTATAAGGCATATTTACTGAATATACTTTTAGATATTCTGATATCTATTTTAAATATATAAATATATATAAATATTTATTAATTATATCTTTTTAGTAAATGTAATTTTATTTCATAATTATAAAAACATACAATTATATATTATCATATTATATAATTTATATATTTATTAAAAATATACTGAGGGTGCCAAAAAATGTATACACATTTTTCTCTTTTTTTTAACATTTTATTGGGGAATTGGGGGGAGGAGAACAGTGTTGGGGAATCGGGGAAGGGGAACAGACAGGTAGACGAATTTTTTTGTTCTTCAGTCTAGTTGTGGAGGACGTCGCTTCACTGGTCCATGTTGGTATGATCATTGTAGTCTTCCGGGGTGAGGCAATCGGTCGCCGGTCATTGGTAGGCAGCTCACAGCGGCTTCCGGTAGCTCACACCGGCTACCAGCCACTCACACTGGCTGCCAACCACTCACGTAGCTCACTGTAGCCCACTGCAGCCCCGCTGCAGCCCATGCCGTCACCGGCAACTCACAGCAGCCCAGCTCCAGGTTGAGCTGTTGTTCATCATCTTAGCTGTAGAGGGCAAGCGTCACTGGCCCTCAATGTGGGATCCGAACCGAGGCCCTGCTGCTCAGAGCTGGTGCTCCCAAGCGAGCTCTTAACCAGCTGAGCCACTCGGCCGGCCCTGTATACACATTTTAAGAAAGGAAAATACTGTATTAAAATTATGTTGATGGTAACCACTTTGATCAACTCTTGTAATTGCAGAAGTCAAATGTGACTTGTATTCATCTTTTGTTATCTGTATATACTGAGTATTACAATTTTAATTTTTTTCTTTCTTAAAATGTGTATACATTTTTTTGGCACTCCCTGTATATAAAGATTTTTTTAGAAGGAATTGGTTCATGGGATTATGGAGGCTGGGAAGTCCCAAGATCTGAAATAGGCAAGCTGAAGACCTAAGAGAATCAATGGTATGGCTCTAGTCCAAGTCCAAAGGCCTGAGAACCAGGACAGCAGATGGTATAAGTTCCAGTCAGAGTCTGAGTCCAAAGGCAGGAGAAGACTGATGTCCCAGCTTGAAAACAATCAGGCGGAGAGAATTATTTCTTCCTCAGCCTTTTTATTCTATTCCGGCCTCAGTGGATTGAATGAGGTCTACTCACATTAGGGAGGACAATCTGCTTTACTCAAATGTTAATTTCATTCATAAACACCTTCACAGACATACCCAGGAGCAATATTAAACAAAATATTTCAGCACCCTATAACCCAGTCATGTCGACACATAGAATTAACCATCACAGAAGTACAGGTAAATATCTTTCTGACCTTGCATTAGGAAGGTTCTCTTAAATGAGACATGCAAAAAGCACTATTTAGGAAGAAAAAGATTGATACATTAGGTTATATTAGAGTGAAGAATTCTAATAAATCATCTTAAAGAAACTGAAAAGACAAGCTACAAATGGGGAGATTTTTTTGGTAACAGACATAACTGATCAAGAATTGGCATCAAGAATTTTTAAATTTCTTTGTATGCACTCCTTCAAATCAATAAGAAAAAGAGAAACAATCAAATAGAAAAGTACATGATACATGAGTAAGACACATGAGCAAGATGTATGAGCAGGGTTCTCAGAGGAAAAGCATATGACCAATATACACTTAAAGAGATGCTCAAACTTATTAGTAAACAGAAAATGCAAATCAAGACCAGGATGTGATACCAATTTACACCCACCTGATTGGCCAAAATTAAGATATCTGACAACTCTAAATGTTGGGGAGAATGTGGATCAAAAAGATCTCATATATTTCTGGTGAAGGTATAAATTAGAACTGTTTTAAAATAATTTGGCATAAAGGGCCGACCAAGTGGCTCAGTTGGTTAAGAGCTCGCTCAAGAGTTTAAGCTCTGAGCAACAGCAGTTCGATTCCTGACCCAAGCTGAGCAGCCGCTGAGCTGCCAACAGGCAGCAGGATGGCTCAGCTAAATAAATTAAATAAATAAATAAATAAATAAATAAATAAAATAATTTGGCATGAGCTTACAAAGTTTGCCATTCAAGGATAATGTTCAAAGTATTAACAACCAATACCACATGAGTACTGACCAATCAGAACAGATGCCTTACCAATCAGACTGGATGCCAGTAGCTCTACTGGTGTGTACTAGCTGTCTACTAATCGTGTATACACTACAACCCAGCATTTCACCCTGGTTATGTACCCATGGAAACTTCTGCTCATGTCAGTCAAGAGATACATACAAAAAATATTCATAGCAAAACTGTTTGCAGTTGGGAAAAAAATAACTAGCAACAACCAAAATACCCATTAACAGAAGAATAAGTAAAATAATCATGGAATAATCACACAAGGAGATATTACATAGAGCATGCAAAAAAAAATGGATGTCTTAATTAATATGTCAAATTCCTTAAAGTCCCAGAAGATGATATACACCATAATACTCTTTTCAGAAAGTTCAAAAACAACTAATATTGAACACTATATTTAGGTTGCGTATATATTTGATAAAACTACAAAAACAAAAAAAGAAAGGAAATGATCATCACAAACCTGGGAAAAAGAAGCAGAGGTATAGCATGAGGAGGGGCAGATAGGTAGCTCTTCCAGCTCTTGGGTTAGATAGTGAGATTATAGATATTCATTACAGTCTTTTATAAATACACACATACATCCATTCACACACAGCATAAGAGGGCTATGTCTAATGATGACAGTGACCATAAAGCAAGGATTATGATTCATCCAATTCTGTGGGCCTCAGAGTCATTAAAAAATAAAAGACAATTTTGAAATATGAGCAAAGAACAAGGAATTTTAAAGAATGACCAAGCAGATAAGAAAAGGAACTAAATATAACTTCTATTGTAGAAGTGAAGAATATAATAACTATAATTAGAAACTCAATAAATGGGTCTAATAGCCAATTGGATGCAAGTGCTAATGGTATCAGTGAACAGAAAGACAGAGCTGAAAAATATATGCAGACAGCATCCTAGAAAGATAAGGCTCTGAGAGAGAGGTTAAGAAACATGAAGGGTAACATGACATAGCCTAACATGCGCCTAATCAGAAGGCCCCCAAAAAGAGGGAGAGTATGGAACAGAGGCAATATGTGGAGATAATGGCTGATGATTTTCCAGAACTGATAAAGATATCAAGCTACAGATTACCAACAAATTTCAAGTAGAATAAATAGAAAGAAACCCACACCTACAACATCATATTGAAACTGCAAAACCTAAGATACAAAAGAACTTAAAATCAGCCAGAGGAAAGACAGATTGCCTTCAAAGAAGCAATAGATAAGCTGACAATTGACTTCACAAAGGAACAACAGACACCCAGGGGACAGTTGAATGGTATATTTAATGTGCTAAGGAAAGAAAACGGTCAACCTAGAAATCTATGTCCACTTAAAAAGACTTTTCTGGGATCATGGCGAAATACATTTCAGAGAGAAAAAAATGGCAATTGCCATTAGCAGACAACCACTAAAGAAAATTATAAAGGAAGTTCTTTGACAAAATCTGATCTCTTATGAGAAGTGATTTTAGGTGGAAGATCTAGTATGCAAGAATTAATAAAGAACAAAGAAAACAGTAAATGTATGAATATATATAAGTAAATCTTCACTGTATAAAACAGTAATAATAAGGTCTGATGGGTTTTGCAAAGATAGAATTAAAACATGACAAAAATAGCATATATCTCTGGAAAGGAAAGAAAAGAATGGAGTTTAAGTGTCTAAGACCCTTGTATTTGAAGGGAAGAGTATAAAGAGATTGATTAACTTCAGACTTTGATAAGCTAAGTATATATGTTAAAATTCTAGAATAATCAATAAAAGAATAAAGAAATGAGTATATAACTTCCAAAATGCTTGTAGAAAAATTGAAATAAGAGATATTCAATGAAAGTGGGAATCCAAGTACTATTTCAGGATGATATAGAGACAGGAGCTGAGATGAAGGATATAGGCGAGATCAGATTATGAGCCCCGTTGAGGAGTTGGACTCCAGAGAAATATGAAGTCAGTGAAGAGTTTTCATTTAAGCATGACTCGCATGATCAGATTTGTTTTAAGAAACAGCGCTCTGACAATAGAATGGATATAGACTAGATTTTATACACACACACACACACACACACACACACACACACACACAATCTCAGAAAAATAATCAGAAATCTCAAACTTTGCCAGTTGGTGAACACAAGTGTCACCCATTAACATTCACAACTAAACCTTGGTAGCTTAAAACCCAGAATTTTTGCAAGCACGCAGAAAGTGGGGGCTTTAGGCCATGGCTAGCTAGCCAAGCCAGAAACCAGCATGCCCAGGGCCCAACTGTTTGTGGAAGCACCACTCCACACTGGCAGTTGACTCCCATTATTTCCATGTGCCATTGTTAGTGAAATTGAAATGCTGCTGTGTTGGCTTGATGTTTGAGATTAAAGTTATCTCTTGTGGAATGGAGAGAATGCTTTTTCTATGTTATGCTCAGTTGGAGAGGTCCTGCTGTGAAATTGCTTGAGCTGTTCGTTATGTCATTTTCTCATTGCAATGGACATCCAGGCAGGGACTCCATAACCTCAGGCCCTAATGATCCCATAAGAGTCAGATGCCTGCTGAAACTCCATTCCTGTTGATGTTATCACCACCAGCAGCACCACCAGGAACCAGTGAAGCAGGAGCTCAGCCATGCCACTTGGAGCTGGAAACCAGCGGCAGCCTGAAGGCCATGAAATTTGGACACTGCGTTGCATGCAAGGCAGAAAGTCTATATCTTCACCACTTGGAAGTAAGAAAGAGACTCTCTTGAGGAATGTTCAGTGAAAGAGAGTAGGGGAACCACAGCAAGGCTGACTCAGCCCCATGGTGTTTTAGAGATCAACGATATAACCCTTCCAATTCAAACTCATAACCCATGTTTCCCAGGTCACACACCTGCCACCAGGGTGGCTGGATTGTAATGTCCTCTAGTCTCAGACACTATCTTGTACTTGGAACCAGCACTCTTCTCCATTATTTAGGATCTATTGCTAAAGCTGGGTTACATACTCAACAACTTTTTCCATTTTATAGGGGGTTCTCCCTCAGTGGCTTCTGGTCTCCTTCCCTATCATCAGGCTCCTGTTGGGGTCACTCCTGTCCATCGGCCATATTTGCATTGGAATATGTCCAAAAAGAGTTCAGGACTTCTCTTCAGGAGTTCCTCAGGCGTTGAGTAAATCAGTAGATGTAAATGTATCAGCAGATACAAAGGGCGGAAGATTTGCCCAAACTTTCTCAAAAACAGCTGAGCTCTAGTTCATACCCAATCATGGCATTCTGTTACATTATATCATTTTAAAGCAGTTTTTAAAATATATTTTTAAAGTACATGCTCCTTTTTAAAATTAATTAAAAATTTAAATAGATTAAACATTTAAATAATTGTACTGAATTGCAATTGAGTTGTATATAAATATGCAGACATATATAATATATATATGTAGTGCATAAATTTATAAGTATACCACTTAATGAATATGTCACAAAGTAAACACATTCTTGTAATCAATCCCAATCAAGAAACAGCACATTATCAGCATTAAAGTGTAAGTTTAAGTAAGGAGGACTTGGTGGGAGAAGAAAGGAAGAGGCTGAGACCACCCCAGGGTCTGGATCAGATGACTGAGTGGATTGTGGTGCCATTCACTGACATAAAAAACACAGGAGGAAAAGCAAGTTTGGAGGAGAAAATTATTAGTATGATTTTGAACATGTTGAGTTGAAGAAGTCTGTAGAACACACAGGAGACTATTTCTAGAACACAGTTGGAACTATGTGATTAGAGCGCCAGGGAAATGTTGGGATGGATAGAGAGATTTGATGACTATTACCTGAAACAAGAACTGGGAACCATAGCTTACAATGGAGTTTTGTGCTTCTCCCAGGTTCCAGAGAGTAAATTTTAATACCAAAGTGTTGACATCACTGGGCTATTTCTGTGTTTTAGGTAATTTTCCTTAACCTTTCTATTCTCAGCCTCCTCACCTGTAAAATTGGGATAATAGTGGTACCTACTTTATGGAGTTTTTGTGAGTAAACACTGAGTAGTTCATGAGCAAATAAATGTAAAATACTAAGAACAGTGTCTGGGACATAGTAAACACTCAGTAAATGTTAGCTATCTTACTTACAGGAACAAAAAGACTAAGCATTTAAAATGAAAACTATTCTCAATATCGGAAAACTTATAATTTCTTACTACAGACCAGGTGTTAGGAAAGAAACCAGATAGGCTCAGTCAGCAGCCTCCTTAAATTGAGGCAAATGGGGTCTATCTCTGGTCCCTGTACTTTGGAGATCCTTGCATACTTTTGAGTGTATACACAAATACACCACACACACACACACACACACACACACACACACACACACACACACACACACACACACCATGATTTATTAAAGAACACATGTATGCCTCTGTTACTTTTGATCTAGAGCTGTTGAAACTACATCTAGTCATTATGTTTGAAAACAAAGGCTAAAAAGATAGTACAATTGATAGTACTAAATAAATATAAGCTTTATTTAGAACATTGGCATGACATTTTTCAAAGAATATTATATTTTTATATTTAACCAACAAAACCATGATATTTCCAGAAAAAAATAGATATTTTCTAGGGGTAGTAGAAATGATTTTGAAATTTGGTGATAGAATGGACAAA
Organism: Hipposideros armiger; assembly: GCF_001890085.2. Taxonomy (NCBI): domain Eukaryota; kingdom Metazoa; phylum Chordata; class Mammalia; order Chiroptera; family Hipposideridae; genus Hipposideros; species Hipposideros armiger. The sequence continues at coordinate 4,035,058 of NW_017731360.1, read as the reverse complement.
CATGTGAGGTGGATAAAAAAGTAATGATAAAATAAGTAATCACCATCTGAGACGGAGAGTTCAAAGTGAGATTAGTAATTTAGTGGGCAACATAGTGAGAGAAGTTATATACAAAATTTCTAAAAGTAAACATTATCCCACTTAACTAGATTGTACAGGAACAAGAGTCATTTTGAACAAAAAAAAATTTAACTATTTTTTATTATAGTAAACCACACATAACAAAAAAATTACCATCTTACCCATTTTTAAGTGTACACTTCAGTGATATTAAGTACATTTATTGGGCCGGCCAAGTGGCGCATTGGTTAAGAGCTGGCTTGGGACACCAGCTCTGTGCGGCAGGACCCTGGTTCAGATCCCACATTAGGGCCAGTGACACTGCCCTCTACAGCTAAGATGGTGAACAACAGCTCAACCTAGAGCTGGGATGCCCTGAGTCGCCATCGACGGTGTAGGCTGCAACCCCTGCTGCGGTGGGCTGCCATAACCTACCGTGTGTGGCCGGCAGCCAGCGTGAGCGGCTGGCAGCTGGTGTGAGCTGCCAAGAGCCACCATGAGTGGCCGTCCAGAGGCCGCCGACCGATCTGCCTCACCCAGGAAGAAAGCAAGGATAATACCAACAAGGGCCAGTGAATCGACGTCCTCCACAACTAGACTGAAGAACAAAAGGACAGCAACTTGTCTGTTCCCCTTCCCCAGATTACCAGCGCAGTTCCCCTCCCCCAATTCCCCAATTTAAAAAAAATCTTTAAAAAAAAAATACACTTATTCACCTTACTGTGCAACCATCACCACTATTTGTTCCCATAACTCTTTCCATATTGCAAAACTGAAACGCAATATCTATTAAACAATGACTTCTCATTCTCCTTTCCCCACAACCCCTGGCAACCACCATTACACTTTCTGTCTCTATGATTTTGTCTATTCTAGGTACCTCATGTAAGTAAAATCACATGTATTGTCTTTTTGTGACTGACTTATTTAACTGATAAATATAAATAAAACTTCACTGTATCAAACAGTAATAATAAGGTCTGATGGGTTTCTCAAGGACAGAATTAAAACATGACAACAATAGATATATCTCTGGAAAGGAAAGAAAAAATGGAATTAAAGTGGCTAAGACACATATCCTCAAGTTTCATTCATGTGGTAGCATATTGCAAAATTTCCTTTATTTTCAAAGTTGAATAATATTACATTATATGTATATATCACATTTTGCTAAGATATTCATCATTCAGTGGATACACACGTTACTTCTATGTTTTTCCCATTGTGAATCATACTGCTATGAACACTTTCAATTCTTTTGAGTATACGAAGTCTGACAATCAAGTTTGCGAACTCATTCTAGAAAAAGCGCTACATACCTCATTGCTGACTATTACTACCTTTGAAGTACTCCCCAAATGTCTTTCTTTCAATATTTATTTTATCTTTGGGTAAAGAAAGAAGTCACTGGGGGCCAGATCAGATGAGTAGGGAGGGTGATCCAATACAGTTATTTGTTTACTGGTTAAAAACTCCCTCACAGACAGTGCTGTGTGAGCTGGTGCATTGTCATGCTGCAAGAGCCATGAATTGCTGGTGAAAAGTTCAAGTCATCTAACTTTTTCATGCAGCCTTTTCAGCACTTCTGAATAGTAAACCTGGTTAACTGTTTGTCCCGTTGGTACAAATTCATAATGAATAATCCCTCTGATATCAAAAAAGTTTAGCAACATCGTTGCAACAAGTTCACGTGCTTAATCGTCAGAACTTGTATACCCACGAGTTGAATTGCTAGATGATATGGAAATTCTATTGTTAATTTTTTAGGGAACCACCACACTGTTTTCCATAGCAGCATTTTACATTCTTACCAATAATGCACAAGGGTTCCAATTTCACCACATTATTGCCAATGCTTTTTTTTCTTTTTCTTTTTCTTTTTTTTTCTTTTATTTAATAGTAGCCATCCTAATGGGTATGAGGTGGTATCTCATTGTAGTTTTGATTTGCGTTTCCCCAATGACTAGTGATGTTATCATTTCTGATTTTAGTAATTTGAGTTTCTCTCCTTTTTTCTTAGTCCATGTAGTTAAAGGTTTGTCAATGTTGATGATTTTTTTTGAAGAAAGAACTTTTAGTTTCATTGATTTTCTCTATTGTTTTCTATTCTCATTTCATTTATCTCTGCCTTAATCTTTATTACTTCCTTCTGTTTGCTTTCGGTTTAGTTTGTTCTTCTTTTTTCTAGTTCCTTAAGTTGTAAAGGTAAATTGTTGATTTGAGAACTTCCTTGTTTTTTTTTTTAAAGATTTTTATTGGGGAATTGGGGGGATGGGAACAGTGCTGGGGAATTGGGGGAAGGGGAACTGACAAGTTGCTGTTGTTCTGTTCTTCAATCTAGCTGTGGAGGACGCTGCTTCACTGGCCCAAGTTGGCACCATCATTGCACTCTTCTCTGGCGAGGCAGATCAGTCGCCGGCGTCTGGACGGCTGCTCACTGCGGCTGCTGGCCGCTCACGCTGGCTGCCGGCCACACACGGTAGCCCATGGCAACCCACTGCCACAGGGAGTGCAGCCTACGCCGTCGCCGGCGACTCATGGCAGCCCAGCTCCAGGTTGAGCTGTCGTTCAGCATCTCAGCCGTGGAGGGCAGTGTCACTGGCCCTCATATGTGGGATCCGAACCGGGGCCCTCTGGCATCCCAAGCGAGTTCTTAACCATCGCGCCACTCGGCCGGCCCTTCCTTGTTTTTCAATGCAAGGATTTATAGCCATAAATTTCCCCCCTTCACTAAGTCTCATAAGTTTTGGTATGTTTTGTTTTCAGTCATCTCCAAGTATTTTCTAATTTCTCTTGTGATTTCTTCTTTGATCCATTGGTTGTTCAAAATTATATTGTTTAATTTTCACAATTTTGTTAATTTTCCAGTTTCACTTTTCTAATCTCATTCTATTGTTGTCAGAGAAATTTTTGTTGATACCTATTTAAATATGTTGAGACTTTATTTGTGGCCTAACATATGGTCTACCCCAGAAAATGTCGCATGTTCACTTAAGAATGTATATGCTGTTGTTGTTGGGTAGAGTGCTCTGTATAAGTCTTTTAGATCTAGTTGATTTGTTCGTTTATTGTGTTTAGTCTTCTAGTTCCCTACTTATTTTCTATCGGATTGTTCTATCCATTATTGAGAGTGAGGTATTGAAGTCTTCAACTATTATTGTGGAATTGTCTATTTGTCCCCTCAATTTTGTCAGTTTTACTTTGTATATTTTGATTGTCATTAGGTACATAAAAGTTTATAATAACAATAACTTATTGTTATATTAAACCATTTATTAACATATAGTATCCTTCTTTGTCTCTTGTCAACTTTTTTATTTGAAGTCTATTTTGTCTGATATTCATATAGGCACTCCTTCTCCTTTGGTAATATAGGATAGAATATCTTTCCCTATCCTTTCACTTTCAACCTGGTTGTGTCTTTGGACCACAAGTGAGTCTCTTGTAGACAGCATATAGTTGAGTCATGTGTTTTTGTCCATTTTATCAAGCTGTGTCTTTTGGCTGGAAATTTTAATCTATTTACATTTAAAGTAATTACTGCTAACTAGGGACTTTTCTGTCTTCTTTTCTACCTAATTGATTTTTTGAGCAAAACATTTAGATTCATTTTTCATTTCCTTTTCTGTATATTCTAGAACTACTTTTTGTGGTTACCATGGAGATTGCATTTAACATCCTACGTTATAACAGGCTAATTTGTATTTATACCAGCTGAACTTCAATAACATACAAAAACTCGGCTCCTTTACAGCTCTTTCCTCACCCCTTTCAGTTGTTGATGTCACAAAATTACATTTTTATACTTAGTGCGTCCAAAAACATAAATTAAAAAATGCATTAGTATCCTAAATTATGTAGAAAACAAGATTTGGAATTACAAACCACAGGTACAATAATCCTAGCTTTTACACTGATCATTGTTTTGTTTTTTTCTTTAAATGTATTAGTCTTTTAAACCATGTAGAAAACAAACAGTACAATTACAAACCATTGTTACAATAATACTAGCTGTTATAATTGCCCATGTATTTACCTTTCCTGAGATCTTTAGTTCTCCATTCAACTTCAAGTTACCACTTAGTGTCCTTTCATTTTATTTTGCAGGATTCCGTTGACCATTTCTTGCAGGGCAGGTCTAATGGCCACAAACACCTTTAGCTATTATTTATCTGAGAATGTCTTAATCTCTTTGTCACCTTTCAGGAGAGTTTTGCCAATATAGTATTCCTGGTTGGCAGTTTTATTTTTCTTTTAGTGCTTTGAAAATATTGGCCACTCTTTTCTGGCCTAAAGATTTTTTAATGAGAAATCTGCTGATGATCTTATTGACAATCCCTTGGACGTGATGATTTGCTTCTCTTTTTGCTTTCAAGATACTCTTTGTATTTGTCTTTTGAATGTTTGATTATAATGTGTCTTGGTGTAGGTCTCTTTGAGTTCATCCTACTTGGATTCATTGAGGTTCTTGGATGGTTATTCATGACTTTCATCAAATTTGGGAAGTTTTCAGCCAGCATTTCTTCAAATATTCTCTCTGCTCCTTTCTCTGTCTCTCTCGCTATTCCTTCTGGGGCTCCTATGATGCATATGTTGATTTATTTGTTAGGGTCCCACAGATCCCAGAGTCTCTGTGAACTTTTCTTTCATCTTTCTGTTCGGTTCCTCAATCTCAATAATTTCCATGGTCTTATCTACAAGTTTGCTGATTCTTTCTTCTGCCTTCTCACATCTGCCTTCAAATCCTTTTACTGAATTTTTAATGTCAGTGATTGCACTTTTCATCTCCAGAATTTCTTTTTGGTTTCTTTTAGGTTTTCTGTTTATTGATATTTTTATTTTGTTCATACATGATTTTCTTGACATTTCCCACACATTCCTTTAGTTCTGTGAGCATAGTGAAGACAGTTATTTTAAAGTCTTTGTCTAGTATCTCTGCCTTTGGGTGTTTTTCAGGAGCAGTTTCTGGTGGCTTCTTTTTCTTCCTTTGAATGGACCATGCTTCCCCATTTCTTTGTATGCTTTGGGATTTCTTTTTTATTGAACACTGGACATTTTAATCTAATAATGTGCTAACTCTGGAAATTAGATTCTCCCCCTTCTCCAGGGTTTGTTCTTTTTTGTTATTGTTTTTGCTTACTGTGGTGTTTTTGTTTGTTTTTGGCTGTCTCTGTGCCAAGGATCAGACTGACGTGTAAACTTAATGTCTTCTTAGGTTTTTTTCTGAGCCTTTCCCTGGGCAGGTGTGGTTACTTTCTAATTTTCTCCATATATACAGTTGCCTTTGAACGTCCTAGTTTTGTTTTTGTTTTTTGGGGGGTTTTTTTTAGCTGAGCTATCCTGCCACCTGTTGGCAGCTCAGCCTGGGCTGTGAATCGAACCAGAGACCCTGTTGCTCAGAGCTTGCACTCTTGAGCGAGCTCTTAACCAACTGAGCCACTCGGCCGGCCCCTTTGAAGGTCCTTGTTTTTAACGTTTGGTTCCCAAAAGGGGAAAAGCAAAAAAAAAAAAAAAAAAAAAGAAGGACAGGGGAAGTATGCTGGCCCTTTAAATGCCCTGCAAGTCACTTTAGCCAGAAGGGGGTGTGCCTTTCAGCAATAGAGGGAGGTGCAACAACAATGGTCTCCTGTCTCTTTGTCTGCAACTCTATGATCAGAAGCAGCAATTATAGCACAGATTCCCTATATTTGGAGGAAAGGATCATTGCTGCCCACCCTATCTCCCACACTGTGTACAAGGAACACATGCACAGCTGTCTGCCACATAGTTGAGAGGTGGGGAATGGGTCACTGTTATTGTGCTGAGCTGAAATTGGCCAAAATTAATAGCAATTTACCACCCGAGTTTTCCCTGGAAGTTGCAAACCTTCAACAGACTCCAAAGTTCCAAAACAGTTACATCAGACAGATTCTGCCAGTGTAATTGTTGTCTAAGTCGGGAGACAGACTCCTGGTGCTTCCTCCACTGCCGTCTTCCCAGTATTCCTCCAAACAGTAAACTTTTATTATATGTATTGTGAACTACCAGAAGAAAATATGGAAGTCAGAAATAATTATCATCATTAGTTTTATACATGTTGTGAGAAGTGCAAGATTATTTATTTTATTGAGATTTGCTTTATATGCAGTAAATTGCACAAATCCTAAGTGTACAGATCCATGTATTGTTAAACATGTAATTGCCATCCAGATGAAGATATAGATATTTCCAGTACCCCATAAAGGCTCCCTTATGTACCATGCCACTTAATGCCTCCCTAAAAATAACCACTATTCTGAATTTTATCACCATAGAGTGGTTTTATCTGTACTTTATATAAAAACAGAATCATGCATAATGGAATCTTTTTGTGTTTGGGTCTTTTAGGTTTTATTACTAGGATTCATCCATGTTATTGCATGCAGTTAATTATTTTTCATCGCTGTTTAGTATTCCAGGTATGACTATACTATAATTTATTATCCATTCTACTGTATATTAACATTTGGTTCACTTCCAACTTGGGCTATTATGAAAATGCTGCTATGAATATGCTATTTACATGTCTTTTAGTGGACATATCCATTTGTTTCTCTCGGGCATATACCCAGAAGCTGAGTTGCCCAGTCATGCAGCATATGTTTGCTTAGAAAAAGAAGATTTAAAAATATCTAAATGGAATTTCTAGATGTTAAAAATACAACATAGGGCCAGCCGAGTGGTGCG
>NW_017731360.1:4025604-4026814 GCF_001890085.2 Hipposideros armiger | reverse complement strand
CCATACTACAAAAAAAGCCCAGAAGCACAGATAGCTTCACTGGTAAATTGTATCAAACATAAAAAAAGAAATAATACTCTTGCAGTAGACTGCTTTCTATGTTTCCAAAATTCATATGTTGAAAATCCTGCCCCCCAATGTGATAGCATTAGGAGGTGGGGCCTTGGGAGGTAATCAGGTCGTAAGGGTAGAGACCTCATGAATGGGATTGGTGCCCTTATAAAAGGGACTCCAGAGAGTTCTCTCTCCCTCCATCACAGTTGTAAGAATTATCACCACTATCCATTGACTCCCTTATATATCCAAGCATTGTATGAGACACCTTATGAATGCTGCCTCATCCTTTACAGCTGGACAAAACTGGGTGTGTGGACGGGCGGTACTTTGCCAAGCCCCTATATCTGAACGTGATGGAATTGGGATTTCATCCGAGGTATCTCTCACTCCAGATCCCATGCTTTTTCCCATTTCTATCTCAAGCTTCTGTCATTCCTTAATTTCCTAGCAGAATTTAACCATCCAAGCAAAATATAATAATTTGAACTAATTGAAATATTAAACTTTGCATTTTCTTACAAATCATACTGATATATAGATGACGGAGTAGGTAAATGCAGTGCTTGCTTCACCCTGCGAAACATCAAAATTACAGCTAAATTATAGATCAATTAACCTGGAGAACCATCTGAAATCTAGTTGAACAGAAGTTTTATAACAAAGGATATAAAGAAGAAGCCATGTCGAGACAGATGTGAGGGACAGAGATGTGAAAGAGGCTGGCCCCAAATCTCCATGTGGCAGATAAAAATTGAGAGGGATATCTCAGCCACAGAGGATCCCCACAGAGGAGCAAGGAACCCCAGCCTCACACCAGGTTCCCCAGCCTGGATTCCTGGTGCCAGGAAAAGGAGCCCCCACAACATCTGGCTGTGAAAAACAGTGGGGATTCTGACCATCCAGGTGGGACGGAAGGCTTCAGGAAACCTAGACGTCCTCTTAGAGAGCCCACACAGAATCACTCACAGGTACTTACCCTGGGCTCCGGCAGAGGGATGGTGACTCAAGGGGCACTGGAGACATATGGGCGGCAGCAGACTGAGGTGTGTGGCTCCGAGTGAGGACTAAAAGATAGTCATCATTTTCTCTGTGTAGGGTCCTCCTTCCGTGAAGACTGCAAGCAGGCGCCATCTTTGCTGTGTTGAGCTCTCCC
>NW_017731360.1:4022875-4024024 GCF_001890085.2 Hipposideros armiger | reverse complement strand
TGGAAGGAATCACTAGCAGACTAGATGAAGCAGAGGATGGAATCAGCAATTTGGAAAGCAAGGTAGTATGAAATACCCAATCAGAAGAGCAAAAGGAAAAAAGAATTTTTAAAAAAGTGAGAATAGTTTAAGAGACCTCTAGACAACATTATGCATAACAACATTCTCATTATTGGGGTACCAGAAGGAGAAGAGAAAAGGCAAGGGATAGAGAACCTATTTGAAGAAATAATGATGAAAACTTTCCTAACCTGGAAAAGGAAATAGACATACAAGCCCAGGAAGCACAGAGAGTCCCAAATAAGATGAATCCAAATAGGCCCACACCAAGACACATTATAATTAAAATGGCAAAGATTAAAGACAAATAGAGAATCCTAAAAACAGCAAGAGAAAGTCAACTAGTAACTTATAAGGGAGTTTCCATAAGACTATCAGCTGATATCACAACAGAAACTTTGCAGGCCAGAAGGGATTGGCAGGAAATACTCAAAGTGATGAAAAGCAAGGATCTACAACCAAGACTACTCTCCTCAGCAACATTATCATTTAAAATTGAAGGACAGGTAAAGAGCTTCCCAGACAAGAAAAAGCTAAAGGAGTTCATTACCACCAAACCAGTATTACAAGGAATGTTAGAGGGACTTCTTTAAGACAGAAAAAAAATTTAAAATATGAACAATAAGATGGCAATAACTACATATCTATCAACAATTACTTTCAATGTAAATGCTCCATTCAAAAACATAAGGTGTGGTTGGACAATGTACTCAGTTTCTATAGTAGAATGATCTCCATACTGCAAACATCCAACCAGTATATTATAACCCAACTGCTGGTCCATCAAAAGTCAAACAGAAGAAGGTAGCTTTAATCCAGTCCATCTGAGAATGTATGGAAATGGAACTTCTCATACTGCTAGTGGACTACCACCAGCTTTAGAGGATGTGTGTAGCATCTAGTCAAGTTCAAAATATGTATGCCAAACATATCACCAATTTCACTGCTAGGTACATATGCTAGGGGAAATTACAAAAATGTTCATTGCAGGGTTGTTTCTAGAGGTGAAACATTGGTAACAGCATAAATGTTCATAAATAGAGTTATGGATAAATAAAATATATTCATACAATGAAAAAGAAAAAAAAA
>NW_017731360.1:3999831-4021355 GCF_001890085.2 Hipposideros armiger | reverse complement strand
TATAGTCAATAATATGGTAATAACTATGTACAGTGCCAGATGGGTACTAGTCAGGAGGATCACTTCTTAAATTATATGAATGTCTAACCACTACACTATACACCTGAAATTAATATAAAATAATATTGAATGTAAAAAAAATACTGAAATAACTTTTTCTCAGCTGACTTTTTACAAAGATAGTTTGCTCCTATGGCCTACACTTTCTCTATGAAAATTGCTACTGTTCTTTGAATTTTCAAGGGTAATTTAGCCCATCTCTGATTCCCGCTAATGCCTCAGGACAGAAGCCCTGGCAGGTTGCAACTGAGGTTATTTGACCACGCAACCTTCTGAGTGCCTGAGGCCAATAAAGTAATTGATAACAGTTTTTTCTTATTTTGTTTCAATCGGTATTAAAATGCTAATGATTCTTTCTTCCCAGAAAAATTACCATGGTAAAAATTTACCATGTAGTATGAATTACTCATATTTATTGATAGATTTGCTTGCAGCAGGAGGTCAATTAATTTGTTTTACTTTTACATATAGGCTTTTGACTGAAATTATATGAGTGGGAATTCTGCTTATTAACTATTATGCTATTATGCAAGAATCCCAAGTCTTGTCAATGTTACCTTCTTTCTAGTCCTGAAATAAGACATTAGGTTTCTTTTTGCGAATGCTAATTCTCTGTTGAAAATGTCTGTTTTTTTCTCATTCATTTTGTCCATATTTTCCTCTATTTTTGTAATCATTTTAATTACTTATGCAAAGTCCTTGTCAACATCTGGATCATTGATGGGTCCGTTTCTATTGTCTATTTATTCTCTTAATGATCAGTCACATTTTTCTGCCTTTTTGCATGCCTAGTGATTTTTTTTTTTATTGAATGCCAGACATTGTATAAAAAAGATATTTAGAGGCTCTGTGTGATATCTCCCACCAGAGAGAGTTCCACCTTTCTTTTGTTAGGCAGATAGGACAATTCACCTCAATCTAATCAGGGGTTAAGTGACACAGAGCTGGGCTGTAGTTTTAGCTTGATTCAGTCCACCTCCAGTTCATTCTTGGCTGGTCCTTCGTAGGCTTTTGCCTGAAAGTCTAGTGGCTCTTTGTCTCCTTGACCCTATAAGATCTGCAGGAGCTTCAGTTCTGCCCTTTGGAAGTTCTGTACTTGGCACTTTAGTCTTTTTTCTTACCTGCTCTGTGCCCCCACAGCTTCAAAATTAGGAAAATTTCTTGGGAGGAATACTAAGCTGTATTTTTGCATCAGACCTCATTTCTCTAGTTGGACTTTGTGTCCTAAGCATCTCAAGATTATAAAAGATTTAATTTTGCATTCTAGAAGCCCTCAGCTAAGTTTCCACAGTCAGTCTCAGAACTTGGAAAATGTCCTATGATTACAATCAGCTGTGTTTTTAGAAAATGCAATTTTTCACAACAGCCTCATTGAACAGCCAAAAGACTTGCTGGTTCCTTTTTCTCCCAATAGAGGCTCTGCATGGGTCAAGCTTAATACTCAGTTCATGCACAGAATGAGCAAATGCTCCCAGGGAAGAAAACATCCATGACCATCAATTCAATTCAGAAGGAATACTCCCTTGACAAATACAAATCCCTTTCTGAGCCCCAATTCTTCTAGTCATTGTTGCTTCCATAGTTCTGCTGTATCTGTAAAACATGATTTTTGTAATTTACTTGGCTCTTTCTAGCTATTACAACTGAAATGCAAGTATCAAAGCACAAGTGTGATTTGAATCAAGAACCAAAAAAAAACAACTTTCAATTTTCAGCATTGATTTAAAGTATTGCCAAGGAAAAGTCTATGGTCATGGTGCTAATATGACTAACAACAACAACAACAAAAAAAAGATATACAATACAAAGTAAAGGTTTGGCCACAAATATTGTTTGACCATGTATCGTACATAATTTGGATTTACTAAAAGACATGCCTCCAATTGTGCTGATAGCAATGGCATTTTTTGGAGTAATTTAAAGATTATACGCAATATTTTCTAGATATGTCCAAAGATGGAATATATTGATGAAGCACATTTAATCTGACTTCAGAATCACTCTCAGACACATGGTGGGAATCTCATCTAAATGCCATTAAATCAATTACAATTAATTTATATAAAATGTGATATGTACTATTATAGAAAACTTACATGAAACTAAAATTTTCAAATGAAGAACAAATCATGGTCATTTGTCGAAAACATTAATTTTGAATATATAGTACCAACAGTTACTTGATTTGCACTATTGCTTGCTATTAAAAATGTTAGTAAAATCTTATAAAAACAGTTTATTAAGTTTAAATATTTCATTTTAAAATTAACAAACATATTTCTATACATACAATAGAGACTACTTTTTGGCCGTTAGATTGTGGTATAATCTTGATTGAAGAGATATTTGAACAAATTTAGCAACAAGTTGTCGCTTCCTATTTTTTTTTAATAATAGCCCATCACTAAAATTTTTGAATAAAAGAACTTAAGGAATTCTGTATGAGGGGCCGGCCGAGTGGCTCAGTTAGTTAAGAGTTGGCTTGGGCCAGCCAAGTGGCGCGATGGTTGAGAGCTGGCTTGGGACGCCAGAGGGCCCTGGTTCGGATCCCACATATGAGGGCCTGTGACGCTGCCATCTGCGGCTGGGATGCTGAACAACAGCTCGCCCTGGAGTTGGGCTGCCGTGGGTTGCCAGCGACGGCGTAGGCTGCAGCCCCTGCTGCAGTAGGTTGCCATGGGCTGCCGTGTGTGTGGCTGGCCGTCCAGAAGCTGGCGACTGATCTGCCTCGCCCTGGAAGAGCGCAATGATGGTGCCAGCCTGGGCCAGTGAGGCAGCGTCCTCCACAACTAGACTGAAGAACAAAAACAATGGCAACTTCTCTGTTCCCCTTCCCCCAATTCCCCAGCACTGTTCCCATCCCCCCCAATTCCCCAATAAAAATCTTTAAAAAAAAAAAAAGAATTGGCTTGGGAGCACCAGCTCTGAGCAGCAGGGCCCCGGTTTGATTCTCACATGGGCCAGTGACGCTGCGCCCTCTACAGCTAAGATGGTGAACAACAGCTCAACCTGGAGCTGGGCTGCAGTGAGTGGCTGGCGACAGCATAGGCTGCAGTGGGGCAGCAGTGGACTGTGTGAGCTACCGTGAGTGGCCGGCAACCAGCGAGAGCTGCTGTGAGCCGCAGTGAGTGGCCATCCAATGGCCGGCGAGCGACTGCCTCACCCGGGAAGAGCGCAACGATAATACCAACATGGGCCAGTGAAGCGACGTCCTCCACAACTAGACTGAAGAACGAAAGGACAGCAACTTGTCTGTTCCCCTTCCCAGACTCCCCAATGCTGTTTCCCTCTCCCAATTCCCCAATAAAAAAATCTTATAAAAAACAAGAAATTCTGTATGGATTTAGAAATGGCTTAAACAAATGGGGAAAAAAACCACATTACGAATGATAGTGATTTATATAATAAAATTAAAATATTTTATATTTTTGCGATAATTTATCATACATGACCCAAATACAATGTTTAAACATAATATGCAAAATTGAATTCAGTCACCTTTTATAACTTGCTGACTTTCAGTCCTGAAAACCATAGCTTTACCCATATTTTTCTATTCTGTCATTACAAAGATGTATTTGTCAACATAGGTGAATGGAACACATTTCATTTAATATGTGTTTCCTTGATTTATAAATTAAATATTTAGACATATAGTATGTGGGCCCCCATCTGTACTCTTGCCCAGAATCCCACAAATGCGAGACGCCAGTGTGAGCCTAGTACCCAACCACAAGTGCATTTCAGAACTAGACTGGGGTTCACTGGGAATTAAGGGTGAGGAGGCATGATTTAGTGACAATGTCTCTCTGTGAGGGATAGATGGTGGGCACGTGTGGAAAAGCAGGACTGGGAGAGAAGGAGGCCACAGTCCCTGAAGCTGGAATGTAGTCCAAGGAGGTGGCTTCAAGGTCAGTGAAGGATAGCTGCAACCACAGGGGGAAAACACGATCCTCCTTCTAGGGCTAAGGAGAGGGAAATAGATGTCAAGGCAAAGAATCAGCTGCAGAGAATGCCCAGAGGCCTGAAGACAGAGAGAAAAATCAAGGTGAAGTCTGACTGGCTTCCCTACAGAGGGAGAGGGAGCAGGTGGGGCCTGGTCTGGAGGTGAAGATTCAGGCAGGAGCAGGCGGGGTCACAGAGGATGCAGGGCTGGCCAAGGACCCACAGGCAGGTGTGTGCAGAGCCAAGGACCTGGACCAGCCCTGGCCACGGGCAGGAACAGGGTTGGGTTGGGTTCAGAGGACTGGACTGTGATCGAGCTGAGGAGAGAGTGGGGTCCAGTAGAGAAGAGGAGCTTTATTCTTTCTGTGTCAGGAGCAGCTTTCCTGCACCACATTTGGACCCCACCACCACAGGGTGTGGCCTGGGTGAGTAGAGCCAAGAATTGGGCTTTCCTGGCCCTGTAAGAGAGGGAGTCTAGGGCATACCAATTGATAGCTGCTGAAAACAGTTGGCAGATGAGTTTTTCCTGGATCTCTGGAGAAAGGGGGTGTCCAGCATTTAATCAAGGACCATCCTGGATTGAGGGAGGGTCTTCCGTCAAATTCTTGAAGGTTTGGAAAAAGCAAGGCGACCAAGAATCCAAAAGGATTGCCAGTACAAAGCAGTCTGCTCTTTCTCATCCCTCAGGCTCTTTGCCTCTGGGTCCTCACCCCAGGTTCCTGCTCTCCTGAGTGACAGGGAGGGAAGGAGTGAGGACGGTGATTCCCACACACTGCAACTCTAGGCAGAGGCTTTCTTTCCACCGAGGCTGACCTCCCAGAGGCAATTGACTCTTAAGTTCTTTTTCCCCAGGTCTGACACAGAAGACTAAGTTAGACATTTCCCAAAGGAAACTGACTACTTTACTAAGGGAAAAGTCACATCAAAAGCAAGATAGTACAAGACCGCAGGGGTGGATGAGCCCACAGGGAATCATTTTTTATCTGGACAGAATCAAATTCAGCCTCAGGAGATTCCGCTGGCTCTAGTGTGGACGCCAGAGCAATTCATTCCACCAGAGCGAGTGAATTCATGATTTGGGCCCAGGCTGCCTCCTGGTCTGGCATGGGATGCTGGTCAGCGTTGCACGGAATAAGCCAGCCTAATTCCCAAGGAAGGAGAGAGAAGTAACAATTACTGTAGACCTACCAGTGTGCATTTGGGCTTTTGTTTAATTCCTCCAACAAGCAAGATAGGCTAAGATTTGGCTGGTGTGAGGTCTTAGGTGACACCCTTTCTCTCCCCGCCCCCACCCCCCCACCCCCCACCACCAGGTTTCAAATAGATATGGAAGAGACTGAGAAGCCTTCTAGGAAAAAGAAACAAATTAACCATGCTCACAATTGGAATCCAGACAGGAATCCAGATTCAAGAAGGAGGTATGTGATAATGCCCAGTCCTGGTGAAAGAGTGTAAAACAGGGACTGTTACATGTTATTGATGGGTATGTAATTGGTGCCACATTATATACTGAAATAGAAAATATCTGGAAAGATAGACATAACAAGAAACTGTGAACAGTGGTTACCACTGGAAGAACCTTTATTTTCTAGTTTACATTTTTCTTTACTGCTTTGAATTATTTTCATGAACATGTGTTACTTTTTAAATGAACAAGAAAAATTTAAAGAAGGGATAAGGGACAAATGGAAGGTGATTTATCAAAAGAAGGAACTTACCAAATTTATCATTAGAAGGCAAATTCAGCAATAGGGCCTGAAGGTCAGAAGACAGGGTGGCTGATTGGTGGACCCTTCCTGACCCAGCCCACTTGGCAACATGAGCATGTTGTTCTCATTCATTAAGCTCGAACTCCTTCAGACGGAAGCAGTCTTGCTGTGGGGCCCCCAGTAACATGGCTAGGGAAAGGGAGTGGTTCCCTTCCCCAACTGAAGCCAACCACTGAGTCTTCGGCACCTAAGGAAGGAAAGCACTGGTGGCCAGATCCATTGGCAGGGATTTGCACCCATGACAGAGTTCCAGCTCAGGCAGCAAGGCTGGAGTATCCCTGTCCCAGCTCATAGCGGGATGAACGTCGAGCTTAGTTACCACCAAGTCTTGGCACAGTGGAGCTGATAACAGAGTTGTAGGCATCCAACAACAGCAGAAGAAAGCAATCATCAGGACTGGATCAGGAATGCATACGGGTAATACAGGCTTGGAGAATCCCAGAAACACGTGAAGAAAATCCACCAGAGACAGGAATGTCTGAGTGAGTCCTTCAGCATTTTAAGCTAATGTTATTCAACTTTCATTCATTCATCTGATATACTGAGGTCTTAACTATGTGCAAGGCACAGGGGCTACAGCCATGAATAAGGTAAACATGGAATTTACTAAGTTGAATTGGATGAAAATAAAGTTGCCAATATTCAACCTTTTTGGATCTACAAAAATGGCATTTTCTTATGGGTCAACATAAATACTTCTGGCAAGAGAGAAAGAAAAGAAAACCAATGAATTACCCAATTAATTGCTCAATTACAATTATGAAAAGAGCTATGGAGGAGCGATCAGATCTAACCCAGTTGTGTGTGCGGCTGGGGGCGGGGGCGGGCAGGGGGGTTTGTTGGTCAAGAAAGGCTATCATTAGTTACTTTTGAGGAAGTGACAATGAGGAGGAATTAATGAAGTGAAGGAGAGCAAGGGACATCATTCCTGGCAAAGCCAGGGGCGAAGGCCTTGGAGGGCAGGAAACCGGTCTGTTCCAGGGACTGAGAAGGTGACTGAATCCACGGGGAAGGACAGAGGTAGAAGAGGTTGAGACCAGGTAGGAAGCAGAGCCAGATCAGGAGGGCCTTGTAGGCCATTTTAAGACTTGGGTTTTATCCTAAGAGATTTAAAAAACAACGGCATATATATATATATATATATATATATANATATATATATATATATATATATATATATATATTTTTTTTTTTTTTGGTATCCAAAAGCTGGCAAAGTCTAGAGAACATTCAGGCTACAAAGATTGTTCTATCCCCTTCTCACAGACGAGCCCAGCACTCTACAGCTACAAGGCTAGTGGGTGGTTGCATCAGAATTGGATTCTAGGTCCTTCCAAAGAGCTTTCCCCACTGAGGATGCCACTGAGAGGGTGGCAGGGGTGAAGCAGGGAGGAGGCCAAGGGGGCCACGTGAGCCCCAGACCCGCCCACCCACGGGTTGCAGCTCAGTGCCCAGCAGTCCTGGCGGAAGCTGCACATGAACACACAGTAGAGGAGCAGGTCCAGGCAGCTGTGGAGGCTCAGCAGCGCCAGGCTGAGGGTGTGCAGAACGTCGAGCGTGGAGGCGGCACGGTTGTTGGACTTGTTGACAAGCTGTGAGAAATGGGGAAGAGGCAGAAGGCCCAGAAACCTTGGAAATTTCCAACCTGGTGACTGGGAGGGTGGAGGTTCCCCTCCCAGAGGGAGTATGGTTCAGCTATGTGGGGGCACAGGCATGTGCAGTAAGCCCAAGCAAGGCTGAGCCAACTAGGGGTTCTGGGGAAACCAGGCTGGAATAGAGAGAATCCCACCCAGAAAGAGCCCAAGTTGCCCAGATCAGTTGGGGAGGCAGCAGGACCTAGATGAAGGGCCAGTCCTATGATGCACTCATCCAGAGGACGGGCCTATGCGTAGTGACCTTGGACTTGCCTTTGTGAAGGTCTTCTCCTGACGCTTGCCTAGAGTACCTTGGGCAAGGTTAAGAAGGTTTCACAACTCTCAGGCCTTCCAGCCCGTTTCCCACCTCCTCACCTTTTGAACCACACGGAAGGCCTGGGTCTGACTCAAAACTCTAGACAGCAAATCAGAAAGAGCCCAGGCCCTAGAATCAGGCAGATTCTAGATATACACATTTATTTGCCACGTGACCTTGGGCAAATTACTCAGCTTACTGAGCCTGTCTCCTCTGCTGTAAAACGGAGATTAAAATACCTACCTCAGTGTTGTTGGGAGGGTTATGAGAAAACATAAGTAAAACTCTGAGCACTGTGGCTGACACTGGGGATATACTTCATAAGCATTAGTTCCCTTCCCCTCCAGGGAGCACATAGCACACACCCACACAGCCCACACACAGCACTAGAGATACAGACTCCAAGTAAACGAAACAAAGATATCTGGGCGTAGTGCTCTTCTCTCAAGGGAGGAGGTGCACAAGCCAACGTCCTCTTCCTTTTGGACACATACTCCTAGGGTCTCCAAAACTCGGTTCCTCCAATACCAACATTTGTACTGCTGCCTTTGAACCTCTCAGGCTACAGTCCTTTGTGGGACCCTGAGGGAGTGTATTCTCTTCTCCCCCTCCCTCTCAGCTCTGTCCACCATGGCTCTAGCCCCCCAACTGCCCCGCCCTGAACCTCCCCTTGCCATCCCACCAGATCAGTGCTCTCTTACCTCTTGCTGTTCTGGCTTCAGCCGCTCTCTCTGGGGCCCTTGGGGCCTGGCTTTAAGGAGCTGAGACAGAGCAGAATCGACTCCCACCCACACATCCTAGACCCTCCCCTCAACCAATTAATCCCAGGACATGACATGAAAATTGGGACCAACAGCTGGAGGGATGGGGCCCACCGGTGGCAGCCAGGGCCCCACGGGAAGGGAGTGTCATTGCAGGGCAATGGGGGGGTGGGGGATAGGAAAGTATAAAGAAGCCCTGGCAACTGAATGCCATTGTGTTGACCTGACCTAGGTTTAGGCTGCAGTGTGGGAAGCACATTTCCTGGGGCCTGGCTTCTCCTTGGGCTAAAGAGTCAGTGATGGAGCTCCTGCTGCTGTCAATCCCAACTGTTCCTCCATCCCAGCTGGCCAGCCCACTCCTCTAGCACCCTGCCTTTCCCACAGCTGCGGGGGGGGGGGGCTACAGTCAAGCTGGGGGAGCCCTGTAGCAACTAATCTGTGTACGGGCCAAGTCTTGGTAAACAGGAACCCTCAATCTAATGGCAGCTATTAAGGGGTTTTACTCAAAGTCCTGGCGGGAGACAGGCTGGCAATGGCATCCTGGCAGGGGGGTGAGATGGTTAGAGCCCAGGATCCTAGCGGGGACAGGCTTTACTTTCCTGGGCTTCAAATTTTTCATGCAGAGGGACAATTCTGGAAAGCAAAGCAGACTTAATCGCATTGGACAGATCATCCCATCTACCTTCAAATTGAAGCACACGGATGCCATGCCTGCCCACTTCCGACTTGGCAGATGGTGCAGTGTAGTGTGTGCTCTGGAGTCAATCAGGCCTTAATTCTAGTCTCAGGTCTGACACATAGGCACTTAAGCTTTCTGAGTCCATTTTCTCATCTGTACAACAAACCAGTATTTAATAATATCATTTACTGAGCACTTACTATGTGCCAGGCACTACTGTAAGCACTTTAACTCTCTAAGTCCTCACAGCAACTCTAAGAGGCATGTACCATTATTATTATTTTTTTAAAGATTTTATTGGGGGAGGGAACAGACAAGTTGCTGTCCTTTGGTTCTTCAGCCTAGTTATGGAGGATGTCACTTCACTGGCCCATGTTGCTATTGTGATCATTGCGCTCTTCCCGGCTGAGGCAGATTGCTTGCTGGCCATTGAACGGCCGCTCCCAGCGGCTCATGGCCCCTCATGCTGGTTGCTGGCCACTCACGGTAAGCTTACGGCAGTCCACTGCAGCCCCACTGCAGCCTACACCATCACCGGCGACTCACAGCAGCCCAGCTCCAGGTCGAGCTGTTGTTCACCATCTTAGTTGTAGAGGGCGCAGTGTCACTGGCTCTCATGTGGGATCCGAACCGGGAACCTGCTGCTCAGAGCTGGCATCCCAAGCCAACTCTTAACCAACGAGCCACTCGGCCAGCCCCAGTATGTACCATTATTAAACATATTCTGCAAATAAGCTAGTATGTGGCAGAAACCATAATCCACCCCCGTCTCTTCTTTGCAGACCAGTGTGAGTAAATCTGAACTAGTTTTAGTCCATCATGGGAATTCCATTCTCCTTGCTAGTGACTGGTCTAGGAGTAGAAATGTGACATAATTCTGACCAGTGAGATATGAGGGGAAACCGAGGGGTTTTCTAAGAGAGCTTTCCATTCTCTTTCACCTTTGGATGTTATGTGCAAATGTGCCATCTGGAGCTGCTGCAACTATTTTGCAACTGTGAGGGCAGTAGCCAATAAATTGACAACAGCAGAGCAGAAAATTGAAACATCAGTTTTTGATGTCATCGTAAGGCAGCCAAATTACCCGCTGTTGAAACTGAAGCTACGCTATCTAGGAACCTGTTACATGAGCAAAAGCTTCCATATTGTTTTGACTCTATATATGTAGTACATGTACACTAGTACATGTATATGTACTTCACACATACTACTATATACGAATATGTAGTTATATATGTATATATGTGTTATATATATATGGTGAAGAAGATTGATGTGACAGCAGGTACCCTAACATGGTCCCTTTCCCTTGAGAGTACGTGTACACACACACACACACACACACACACACACACACACACACACACCTGACTCCCTAGGACCTCTGGGGTTCATCCCAGGCTTCTGGCACTGCTTCAACAGGCAACGTCCCTTGGAGTTGGCTGTCCCCTGCCTCCTCGTAGGTGTCCAAGGAGCAACGCACTGAGTGCCCCACCTCACCACCAGAGGCTGGCAGCTTCAGGTCCTGTAAAATGACTCAATGCCCATCTCTGTTAGCTTTGCAAATCTAAAGTGCCCGAGATAAAAAGAAATGGGAGGAAATACCTCACATGACTCAAGGGCACAGGCAGAAGCAGGCACTAATGTTCTGCCACTATGTGCAAATTTTAAGTATGTAATAAAAACCTTAAAAACGTGCATACCTTTTGAACCAGGACCTTCACTTGTAGGGAAAGAAAATACATATGCAAAGGTGATTTACTGTGAGGTTTATAATAGCAAACAATTGGGAACAATCTAAATATTCCTCAGTGGGGGCTTGAGTAAACACATCCTCACAATGGAATACTACAGATATTAACATCGACAATGTAAAACAGATATGAAAGAGTATATTAGTTTTAAAAAGTGAGTAATAAAGTAGTATATATGGTCTCATTTTTAATTTTAAAATATCTGCATAAAAGCATAGAAAAAAACCTGAGAGGTATAGTTATACAAAGGAATTGAAACGAGTTATTTTGGGGCATTTAAATGTTGGGTGATTTAAATTTCTTTTCTGCTTATTTTCTGTTTTCACAGGACAAGGGGAATGCTAGTAAATGTCAAAACACAGCAGTAAATGTCCATGAGCGGAAGCAGGGCCAGGGTAGACAAGATGTCTGTTTCAACACTGGCCGTATTTTGACCCTAGATGTATTGTATTGGTAACAAGGTGACGGATTCTGTGTGTTCCACCATGTTCCTGCTGGGACAGTGACAAGGCACAGAGAGGCAAGAGACACTCTACTCTCAGGATTTCTTGAATGCACTTCGAGTCTTCTTCCTAGTACGTCTGACCACCTTCTTAGGTTGGACTAAGAGCTGGCAGATGTCCAGCAGCAGTAGGAGTGCCAGGCAGATGATAGCTGGGATGCAAGTGTTGAGTGACTCTTTTAGAGACGCCAAAGTGAAGATAGCCCCTGGAATGGAAAGTGAAGTCTCTGAGGCTCCTTGGGGGCACCCAGGAAATCCAGGAGCTCAGGGCTCTCCAGCCTATGCTAACCCACTCCAGCTCAAGCCCTCCCATTAAGCACCACCCCCTCCACACACACCCTAAACTAGCACTCATCTGTCTGGCCTCCCAGAGAAAGCAGGACCAGGAATCAGAAGCTTTTTGAACTAATGTAGCCCCTCTCAGAGGGCAAGAAAAGAAACATAACAATCCAGCCAAATACTGCGGGGAGGTGGGTAGGTAGGCGTTTTTGGAACACAGTCGCCCTGACGCTACTCTTAATCCTACTGGAGGGAGGGAGGCCAAGGGTTTGGTGGTGGAAGTGAAGCAAAGATCTGAAAACGAGGGAAGTTCGAAAAATGGAAAGAAAGCCTGGGGGCGAGGTGGTAGTGGTGGCAGCAATGGTGACAACAAGGCTGGGACATACAGAAGAGCCTGAACAGCACTGTTCCCTTTCCTCAATTCCCCCCGCCCCCCCCAAAAAAAATCTTTAAAAAGAAGAGCCTGAAGATGTCTGGCCTTTGAAGCAGCAGCTGTCTTTGTACCTCAGCAGTTCCTGTGGGCAGAGCTACTAGGAGGTGGGCCCTCCAGGACTGCCTGCCCCAGGAAAACTTTCTGCCTTTCTGTTCAGGGGGCTCCGCTTCCCTGTTCCCAACTGCCCGATACATAAGTGGCAGCTGCTACTCTATCCTCTCATCTCAGGAGTGGGATCGGGGGAGAACAGTAGGAGCTTCTAGGTTACAATACATCTTTATAAATGGAATACCACACAGCCAATAGAATTGATGAGGTAGAAGGTATAGCTGACATAAAAGCGTTACAGTATATTGTGTGAAAAGCACCTGTCCTACTCTGAAGACCATGGAAATTGCAGTATAGCAGGAAGTGCTCCTGGTTCCAGAGAAAAAGGAAGGGTGGCAACAGTAAAGGGGAAGAGAGGAACAGCCAGGTCTTTCCATCATCCTCCCCAAGAAGCCCCTCGCTATCCTCTGCCCAGGTGGACCCCCCTTACCCATCATGAGCACGATCAAAAGAAAGTTACTGATCTCTTGCAGCATCGGTGGACCCAGGACCAGCAGCAACCCAGCCAGCAGTTCCAGCCAGCCCACAGCCACTTGGTAGCTCATGGGATCTGGCTGGTAGCCGAACACCTTCAACGGGAACACCTCAGCGAACTGGATGAACAGGGCTTTCTAGGGGTGGCAGGGAATACCTGTCAGCCAAGCACCAAGGACCCACTGCCCAGTGCTCCACAGGGGCATTTAGTGCCTACGTCCTCAGCTCCCCAAAAAAGGAGCTCCTACTCTAGGTCAGGTCCAGGGCTGAGGTCAGCCTGGAAAGGTGAGAGCCTCCCTGGGAGGGGGCTGAGCTTTAGAATCAGGAAATAGGCTCTATGCTCCAAGGAGAAGGGCTAGATGGTGATGGAGAGGTAGACTTATTTTCTCCCCGGACTCAAACCTGATTACAACCCAGCCCCAAATTCCAGAAAGAGGAATCAAGGCTTCGGCCGTTTAATCTAGTGCCAAGGCCTTGGGAACTCCACAGCTCTCCTTTCTTTCTGCCTGGCTTGGTTTCTACTCAAGCACTATGTAGGAATATCTGGAATTGGCAGAGGATGGAAGGGCAGATTGTTGCTCATTAAACAGATTCCACTCTGAACATCATATGCTGAGTCCTGGATCCCACCACAGTAGGGATAAGAGGAGTTTATTAGGCTAAAGTAACTCATCTTGGTGAGTCAGGCTGTCCTGGGCCACATGACAACACCCCAACCCTCAGATTAGCTACCTCTTCCTGCTCCCCCACCTCAGCTCAATCTCCCCTACTCAGCACTAAAGGAAGAAGCTCTAAGCTATCCGGCTCCAGAGATGAACTTCCCCAAGCCCACCACCACCCTAAGCCAGGAAAGGAGGGGAGAATCCAGGCCTTGGGAGAGGGAGACTGCCAGGGTCTCCAGGTTTGGCGTCTTCTAGAGGCTTGGGACTTTCGTGGGCATAAGAACATGAAAGCTTTCGTGGAATGTGGAACCAGAAGAAGGCCGAAGGGCGACTTCTTAGTCCTCCCTCTCGAGGTTCCATTCTCTAGGAAAGGGATCTGTGGATTCTAACAGGAGAGTGTCTAGTTTGGGTCCTGCTTCCTAACTAGCTGTGTAACCAACCTTTAGAAGATACACTTCACCCTCAGGGCGGTTTCCTACCCTGCCATGCAGGGGTTAATAAAGCCCTCACGAAGCTCCCAAGAAGCACAGGAAGGAGGGGAAAGGAGTGGGTAAGGAGCTGTGACCCTTTTCCATTCCATCTTCCTCCCCCAGTCTCGCAGCATTTCTCTTCCAGCTCTAGATTTGCCTAGGCCACCACTGATCAGCTGGAAGGGGACCTGCCAGACCACTTCCATCTATGGAATACCCAGAGAACTCAGACGAACTTCCCAAGCAGGCGCCCACGTCATAGTCGAGGTCCAGGTGCTCTGCCCCCAACCCTAGCGCCACCTTGCCCTAAAGCAGGCGCGTCCGCGGGACACGGGCGCGGGCAGGCGGGGGCGGGGCGCCTCGGGTAACGGCTGGGGTAACCGCTGGGGCCCATCCGCCCACCGCCCACGCCACGCCGCTCACCATCTGCTGCGACGCGGGAGCTGCGATCTGCTCCGAGAGCTTGGCCGCCCCCGTGAGCGCGAAGAAGCAGCCTAGCAGGACACGCAGAGCAGCGAGCGGGAGTGCCATGGCCGCGTAAGCCCTCCAGCAGGGCGGGCTCGCATACTCCAGGGCAGGCCCCGCGGAAAACCCGCCCCTGCCGCGGTTTTATTTCCTCCCGCCACCGGGCGGCCGGAAGACCTGCGCCAGAGCCTCCCTTTCCTTGCCTTCCAGGGGTGTTGCCATCCTCTCTTTTGTCCTAGCACTGGTAGCAGGAGAGATGGCATTTGTCGCACACGGGGACACTGAGGCCCACTGGCTCTTAACTAACTGTACGGGCCCATTTGAATTCAGGGAAAGTCTCCGTCTCCTAGTTCGTACGGACAGAGTGGAGTCAAACGTGGGTATCTGGACGTGGCTCGCAGAAGAGCTCTGTTAGGATCGAAAGTCCGGGGCTTCATTCCTGTCTGTGCCACCCTAGCTTTGCGTTCTGAGCTGCCACCTAACCTCAGTGGGCCTCAGTATCTGCTTCTGTAAATGGGGATAATGTTTTATCAGTCCTCCAGATACATGTAAGAGCTCAAAAAGTTAGCTGCAAATTAGTAAATTATTAATAGTAATAAACCAATAGCTAGTCACAAAATGAATTGCTCTTTTGTGTCTTTGCCTGAAATATATTTTCCCTCTAATTTCTCTTAAATTAAAATGTGAAAGGTGCTTGAATATTCAGATACTTGCAGCCAGGAGAAGAGAGGCTTTCACAAACAAAACCCTACAGGGAACCCCTGGCCCATCTGCTCTTACCTGGAAATCGGTCTAGACCTGGATGGGCAAACTATGGGCCAAATTCGGTCAGCTGTCTGGTTTTATTACTCCGTCTCCCTCCCCCAGCTAACAATGTTTGTTTACATTTTTTAATGATAAAAAATTTTAAAGGCAGTTTTCATATGACAGGAAAATGATGTGAATTCTTATTTCAATGTTCATAAATAAAAAGTTTTATTGAAACGCTGTTTTTGTGCTGCAGCCACAGAATTGAGTACCGTAGTTGCCACCTATGGCCTGCCAAGCCTAAGATAGTCACTATCTGGCCCTTTATGACAAAGGTTTATCAAACCCTGGTCTAGTGAGCCAGAGAGGCCCCCAAAAGGGGTCTCAAACTCTCCTGCTGCTCTCATTTCCTGTTAGCCACGTTGCTTAGATCTGTTTTCTCCCTACCCACAACCTGCTAGAGTGGGAGGCAGGCTGGCTGAAGGCTAAAATGCCCCACGTGCTCTAAACGCCAAGCAGTTTCAACATCCAGGTTTGCTATTACATAAATTGGGCCTTTCATTACCTACATGTTTGTCACTAATCCAAATTATTCAATCAATGAATAACATAGTTAAATTCTCTACCTTGGAATATTAAAACTATAATTATGTGAAAATGTATAATTATTAAATTCCACAAAAAGAGAAAAATTATTAAAACATTTAATCACTGAAAGCACAAATCCACATTAGGAAATTATATTTTAGGATACTTATCTCATACAAAATTTAACACAAAAGTATAGAATTTGATAATAAGCAATATGCATTTACTATTCTTTCTCCTTTACTAATTTTTCTATCCTTGGAATTAAAGATGTGACTGCAAGTCTTAGGGCAGGGCCAGAAACCAACAGATTCCTTTGTTTTGACTCAGTCAAAGCTGAAAATGTAGCATCACATAAATAAATAGTTGAAAAAGGCAATAAAAATTGCATTGCCTTTTCATAGAGTTCTGGGTAACTTGTCTTTGCATTTATCCAAAATTGAGTTACAGACACTGACTTAAATACTGATTGTAATTCTAAATCTGAAGATAATTGTCCCAGTTTTTCTTCTTCAAAGTCCGTGAGATTGCTATTTTGGTGATTCATAAAAGGATTAAGTATCCACAAATTTCCAGAACGCAAGTCTTCTTCTGATGGATAACAGTCGTTGAACATTTGAGAAAGTCCTTCCAGGTGCTCAAAAACAATGCTGGCAATGCTCCTCATATTTAATCCTGATGAGTTTGAGAATTCGGAAAATGAAGAGAACATGTCATAATCATTCTCTTGTGTGCGCTTCAACCACATTTTTAACTTTTCTTTAAATACATCCATTTTATTATACAAGTTGAAGAGCGTAGTCATAGTTCCTTGGAGACTTAAATTTAGTTCATTTATAAGTGAAAAAACATCTGATAAATAGGCCAGCTTTGCAACCCATTCCTCATCAACAAAATACTTGGCCAAATCTGAATGCTTTTGATTTAGAAAAATTTCAATTTCATGTCGTAATTCAAATAATCTTGTTAAAATTCTCCCCCTTGATATCCAACGTACTTCAGCATGAAGTGGTAAATTCACATGCTCAGACCCCATTTCTTCACACAAGATTGTTAACATACGTGAATTCAGTGCATTGCTCTTTATAAAGCTTAAAATCTGTGCTGACTGCAGAAGAATTTCATGTAAGCATGGAGACAAGTTTTCTGCTGCTAAATGTTCGCGGTGAATAAAACAATATGTAAATGCCACCGTATTCATGGCAACTTCTTGAATTTTTGCCCTTAAACCAGAATACCTGCCTGTCATGCTTGCAGCCCCATCTGTACAGAGACCAACACAATGTTTCCAATCCAGAGATTTACTATCAGTATATTTATTTATTAGTTCAAATATTTCCAAACCAGTTATTAGAGAAGGCATTTCAATACAACATAATAATTCTTCTTTTATATCACTACCATCATAATCAATGAAACGAATATAGCACAAAAGAAGGGTGATATTTGAGATTTCAGAACACTCATCTATCTGAAGGGCAAACCACTTTGATTCTCTGACTTTCTGAATCAGCTGCTCTTCAATGTCGGCAGACAGTTCATCAATCCTGCATCCAATCGTATTATTAGAAAGAGGAATGGTTTTCATTTTGTCTCCAGCACTTGAACCCAAAACTTCTGAACACATTTCTACTAAGTATGGTTTAATTAATTCTTCTGCAATGGAGAATGGCTTCTTGCTGGCAGCAATTTGGAAAGCAATTAAATAAGATGCTTTCATAAGTGATTTTTCAACTAATAAACACTTTTTAAAAGAACTGTTTTGACATTCCATTTCAAGAGATTTTTGTTCAAAAAAATCTACTGGTTTGTTTTCTAATTCTGAATGTTTTGTCTTCAAATGATGAGAAAGATCTGCTGGCTTCATGTTTTCAGCAGATAAGATTTCTCCACAAATGACGCATTGTGGCCTTGGTGAACTTTCTTTTGATCCCGGACAGATAATAAAACCAACTTTTAAATATTCCGCATCACAGGTCTGGAAAAAACCTACTCTTTTTTTCTTTGCAGGTGGAGAATCAAGTTCCACATCACTTTTCTCATTAAGTATAGGTAAATCTGAATGAAATATTTGAATCTGTTATTTTCAAGGACAAATAAGCAATGTTCTTTATGTTTTTCCCCACGGATTTAAAATTTATATTATTTTTACTATTTATATTTATCAAAGGAATTCACTAATTAAAGTTTAAACACAAACCATAATACTTCCATTATGCTATGAAATAATGAATTTTTCCTTTGCCCAAAGTTTGGTCACTGACTGAAGTAAACTGTAGGCTGTGGTAGATGAATTAGCAATGCTATGTATTCAACAGATTACTGGAATTATAGCAGAAGTATACAGAATATATCAAACTAAGAATAAGTTACTTAACTTTTTAAAAGTTCAGGGGAAAAAAAGAAAACAAATGTTGCAAAAAGTTAACATTTGGTGAAGGGTATATTGGTGTTCATTATGCTGTATTTTCAATCTTTCTGAATTTTGAAACTTTTCCAAATTAAAGTTGAGGAAAAAAGAGAACTGTTAATTATTAGATTTAATACCCAGTGTTAGTGAGGGCGCAGAGAAATGGATGCTTTCAAACTGGAGCATAAATTGATGTAACTTTTTAGGACAGCAATTTTGCAACATGTCTCCAAAGCCGTAAAATCTATGATAGCTTTTCAATCTGTAATTCCACTACTTAGGATTTATCCTAAGAACATAATCAGACAATGGACAAAGATCCATGTATACAGCTTAATTCAACATTGTTTATAATATTAAAAAACGAGACACAATCTAAATGTCCAGTCTTAGGGGGATGGATATGTTATATACATTGGAATCTATTCATCCATTAAGAATCTCAATGTATATTTAAATTTATATTGACATGGAATGGCTTCCGATGCAATGTCAAATGAAAACATACTTTACAACAGTATATAGAAAACAATCCAATATTTAATAAAGAAAAAATCTTAAAATTTATAATCACACACATACCCACACATTTAGATGTCCACAAATCCTCTGCTACCTTCCACATGTGAATGTGTATATAAATTCATGTACACAGAGTTTATCATTTTAACAGGAATACAAAGCAATCATATTTACTGAAGAGAACAGGATTCTCCTCAACTCTTACTGAAAGAAAGGCACTCTACCTAAAAACTCACAATTACCTTTTAATAGACTAAGCTTTTAAATACAGTATATTCTGTGAAATAAAATTACCATTAAAAACAAAAATCAAAAAATGCTTTGGGCAGAATAGGCTATGAAAATAATTGAAAATATAAGGGTAGTAGGATTAAAAGCTATAACATGGACTGGAGCAATTAGTTTTCAAGTATAAATTCAAGTAATTTTCCTGATCACCAATACCTCAGACATATAAATAAATCTTTAACTCACAAATCAATTCACAGTATTTAAAAAAAAGAACTAAGGCTAAGTCACTAATGCTTTCAAATAAATTTATATCTTAGTAATTATAATAGCTTTTCTGTACATTTGAAAAACAGCAATGCACACATGTGGAAGATGTTTGTCCACTCTACACATAATGGTTTGTGTGCATATAGATTCAATTTAGTAGTTATTAGTATTAATGACAATAATTATAAGAAATAAATTAGATATTCAAAGTATGTGATCCAAGAATTAATGAACATTTTCACATTTAAGAAATTGTCAGTGACTTCCTTTCCCTTTCTTAAAAAAACAAATAAAACGAAAACCAAACTTTCTACATGCAGAAAACACAAGGACACGTACCTGTCTGACATTCCTTGTGTTGTGTATGTGGTTTGCAAGAGATGGCCTTGGTCTGGGTGACTGGCTTGCACAGTAATGCTTTGTTCTTTAAAAGCCTGGAAGACTGGGAAGATGGAAGTTTCATGGCATCTGTCTGCGTATTTTCCTAGTTAAAAACAAATTCAGAAGCCAAAGAGATTTTTTTTTAGTATCTTATCACTGACTATAACTGCTATCAATTCAAAGGTGGCATATATCGAGAAATATAATTCTACTGAAAGAGTAATTGCAATAAAGAAGTCACTTTGGAAAATATGCAGTATTCCTAATTCTTCTAATTGGTATCAGTTCCATTTACTGATTTTTAAAACTACTCTGCCTATAGTGCATACAATGAAAACAATCTTTGCTGATTAGGACAAGTCGCTATTCAGAAAAATTAGATCCGACCTCAGGTAATATGCAAAAATATACTCCATAACGATTCAAGACCTCAATATGTAAAAAAGTAACTTTAAGATCACTGGAGAACTTTCAAACGACCAGAACAAGGAGCAAATATTCTTAAATAAAACACAAAAGAATTAAAAACCAAGTAGAAAAGACTGATACATTTTACTACCTTGAATTTTACGCAAACAAAGGTCTTTATAAAACACAACTGAAGGATAAGCAAGAGTGGGCGAATGTACTTAAAACATGTTTTTTTCATTCAGTAAATATGTACTTCACATTTCACATTTACCGCAAACCAGGAACTATTCTAAATCCTGAGGCTACAGCAGAAAACAAGACCAAGTCCTGTTCTTAATGGGCCTTACATTCTAGAGGGGAGACACAGAAGAGAAGTCAAATAAATATGTAATGTGTAATTTTAGGTAGTGATAAGTGCTATGAAAGAAATAAAGCAGGGTAAGGGAATGGAGAGTGATGGTGTGGAGGAGGGTAATATTGGAGTAAACATCTAAGCAGAGACCTTCTGAATATTCAGAAGGGCAAGCCATGCAAAGGCCTGAGGTCGGAGGATTCCAGACAGAGGGACTGTAGGTGCAAAAGCCCTGAAGTGGGAAAGAGCTTGGCACACTTAAGGAACATCAACAAGACCAAGGCTGAAATAAAGTAAGGAGGGGCTAGAATGATAAGTTTGGAGAGGTAGGCAGAAGCCAAACTGTACAGGATCTGGAAGGTCTGAGTTAATAAAAACAACAAAAAATTAGGATTGTATTTTAAGTATGATGGAAAGCCACTGGAGGATATAGATGCAATAATTTTGAGTTACGTAATAACTCAAAAGGTATAACAGTGTATATACATAAACAGTTTTCCATGCCGGTCTGCCAGCTATCCAGACTCAACCTTGAACACCACCACTGTTCCCAATTTCTTATACATTCTTCTAGAGATGGCCTATGTAATTAAGTAAGTTGCTTCTGACTACCATGGTTGCACATTAGCAAGGTTCTGCCCATTGCATTGTCATTTAGCAAGCTATCCTGGAGGTATATTTTCATAACTTTGTATAAAGATGCCTAGTCATAGCTTTATACACTGAATGTACCTCAGGTAATTTGAAGTGCCTCTGCTGCTGAACATTTAAATGTTACAAATCTTTTGCTGTTATAAATAATATTGCAGTAAATATCCTTATATATAAATTCTACATGTGCTATTATATCTATAGAGTATGGTCTTATAAGTGCTGTTTGGTGGGTCAAAATATATTAAAATCTATATGTTACAGGCTTTAATAATGATGGTCCTGCCAAATTGCTTTCCATAGAAGTCATATCTAATTAAATGGCCTCCAGCAATGTATCTGAGCCTGTTTCCCAACACTTTGATCAATGCAGCATGATCTGACTTTTTGCTATTTCTCGATAAGTGAAAAGTTATCTAACAGTACTGTGGGTAAGTATTTTTCACTTTTAAGCATTATTTGTATTTCCTCTTCTGTGAACTGTCTGCTCATATCCTTTGCCCTGTTTCCCTTTATCTTTTAAAAAAATTCTAGGCGTATTTTTTGAATGGGTAATATACAAGGTATGATCAAAAACTACAGTGAATGTTTAAATAAAAAATTATTGATGGCTGGATAGCTCAGTAAGAAGAGCACGAGAGCCGGCAAAGTGG
>NW_017731360.1:3984485-3997741 GCF_001890085.2 Hipposideros armiger | reverse complement strand
ACCAACATGGGACAGTGAAGCGACGTCCTCCACAACTAGACTGAAGAACAAAACAGCAATTTGTCTACCTGTCTGTTCCCCTCCCCCAATTCCCCAATAAAATCTTTAAAAAATAATAATAATAATGTGAGCTCTGAGCAACAGCGGTTTGAGTCCCGGACTGAGCTGAGCTGCTGCTGAGCAGCCAACAGGTGGCAGGATGGCTCAGCAAAAAACAAAAACAAAAAGAAAAAAAACACATCTTCTCTCAGCTCACACCCAACTGACTGCACCAAACAAGCTGAAACTTGTCACACACTATTACTAAGGTTTGACACGCAGCTTCCTATATTGAAGATCCTGCCTTTCCATTGGATGGCACCTGGCAGCAGCATTCACGGTATTTTGTGATCACAGCGGAAATGCTCCATGTCTCACTTCGTTTCTGGTACGGCAATTTCTGTCAAATAAAAGCATTACAGTGTGTCCCCATCCCCTTATTCACCAGATCTGGCACCGTGCAACTCCGGCTCTTCTCCAAAATCAAAATGACCACAAAATGTAAATGTTTTGGGATAAGTGTGTTCAAAGTGAGGGGGGATATCGTTTTTTTCTACTTTAATGATTATTATTTTATTCTAGTTGAGAGAGTATTTTGAGGGAGATTAATGGCAATGTGTCTCTTACTGTAATAAATTTTTATTTAAACATTCACCGTATTGTTTGATCACACCAGGTAACATAAGAAATTCAAAGACTCATATAATAAACGAAAAAATAATTGTCCCTCTTAAAATTCCCTCATTCAGTTCTCCTCAGGGGCAACACTATTATCTATTTATTGGCTGCCTTCCCGAGATATTCTATACATATATACAGGCATGTGTTCAAATACAAATGGCATTATGCTATAGTTTTACCTTTCTTCGCTTGTATATGACTGTTCTATGTCTGTACATATAGAGCCACCTCATTCTTTTTAACTGCATAGTATTCCACTGTATGGATATATCGTATTTAACTATAGTCCCAACAGAGCCACTGTGTATGCTTGTGCAGGGGACTCTGTTTGCCAGGCCATGTGATTAAGTGTGGGATTGAGAGGGATGCATTTCAGTCTCTACCCATGTAGGAGTACTTTTTTTCTAATTAGTACAATAACTCAGGATGAACTCACAGTGGCCCTGATCACTGATAAAACAACTAGGTTGTTTTCAAGTTTTTGCTACTATAAATAATGCTGCAATTATCTTCCTTGTACATACTTCATTTCATAAATTTGTGAAATATATCTGAAGGATAAAGACCTAAAAATGGAGTTCCTGGGTAAATTGGTATTTACATTTTAAATTTTAACAGGTTTTACTAAATTGCCCTCTAGCAGTTTTTCCAACTGCTGTTAGCAATATGTAAAAATGCCTTAACAGTGTTATCCATCATATTTATCTCTGCCAATCTGATAAAACTGTAGTTCTAACTGGCATTTCTCTAATTTTGAAGTTGAATATCTTTGCATATGTTTAAGATCTATTTTTATTTCCTAGTTTATAAACTGATGGATCATACTTTTGCCCACTTTCCCAATGGGTGTTAGGTCTTTTTACTGATTCATAGACGCTCTTTACATATAAAAAGAAAAAAACTAGCCTTTTATGACATGAGTTACAACCTTTCCGGTTTTTGTCATTTGTCTCTGAAATGTAGTTAAATTTCCCTAACAAATCTTTTATGGCTTCTGGGTTTTGTGGCATATTTAGAAAGTCTTTCCCCATTTCTGTATTAAAATTATTTCCTATATGGGAGGGGGGTGAGGATGAGGGAGGTGGGGGATTAGAAAGCACAAATTGGTAGTCACAATATTGCCACAGGGATATGAAAGACAGTTAGGGGAATATAATCAATAATGTAAAGATTTTGTAGTGTCAGATGGGCACTTGTCTTATTAGGGAGACCACTTCATGGACGGAGTAGATACCTGACCACTGTGCTATACACCTGAAGCTGAAGCTGAATAATACTGAATATCAACTATAATTTTATGTCACAGGATATGGAGTACAGCATAGAGAATGAGTCAATAGAATTGTTACAGCTATATACAATGTCAGAGGGGTAATAGATTGGGGGGGGGTTATCACATTATGAGGGGTGTAAATGTCTAACTATTACATTGTTTTATACACCTGAAACTAATAAAAAAAATTTTTCCTATATATTTTCCTAGTACTTTTAGTTTTTTTTTAACATTTAAGTCTTTTATCCATCTGGCCTTCATTTTTATTTAACTTGTGAGGTAGATATCCAACTGTATTTTCTTCCATGTCTACTCAGTTGTCACAACACTATTTATTGAATAATCTAGGTTTCTTCTGCTGATCTGAAATGCTACCTTTTTCTTTCTTTCCTTTCCTTCCTTCCTTGCTTTTCTAACTTCCTTTCTCTGAGTTATCCACCTATTCATGGCTTCAGTATCAGTTGTAACTATATAGCTTAATAAAATTTGAAGTTTTCCTATAATTTTGGATACTAGCTCTTCCCCTTCTTTATTCTTCTTCTTCAGAATTTCATTGAAGGGGTTTAAGCAGTGGAGTGACACAATCTGTTTTAAGATCATTCTGGCAACAGTATGGAAAAAAACACTGCAAAGGGCAAGAATGGAAGCAGGAAGACAGGTGGGAGGTACCTGCAATAATCGAAAAGGATGGTGGCTCAGACTAAAGAAGTAGCAACAGGAGTGGTAAGAAGTGAGGAACACTGACGAGGAAGTCTGGGAGGAATAAAGGGTCCTGTTTTATACATATTGTTTGAGATGGCTATTAATTATCTAAGTATGATTAATCATCTATTTGTCAAGTAGGCAGCTGCAATACATGAATCTGGAACTCAGAGGTCAGGGTAAGAGAGATAAAACTGGGAATCAGCCACCACCTAGGCGGTGTTTAAAACCACTGGACTGTATGAGTTCCCTAGAAAGTAACATAGATTGAGAAAATGGACAAGTATAATGACCTAGAAACTGAAGAAGGTACTTTATGAAGGAGGAGAGGCCCAGCCGAGTGGCATGTTGGTTAAGAGTTGGCTTGGGAGCGTGAGCTCTGAGCAACATGGCCCCGGTTCGGATCCCACATGAGCGCCAGTGACGTTGCGCCCTCTACAGCTAAGATGGTGAACAACAGCTCGACCTGGAGATGGGCTACCGTGAGTCGCCGGTGACGGTGTAGGCTGTAGTGGGGCTGCAGTGGGCCGCCGTGAGCTACCGTGAGTGGCTGGCAGCCAGCATGAGCAGCCGGCAGCCAGCGTGAGCTGCCAAGAGCCACCGTGAGCAGCCGTCCATTGGCCAGCGACTGATCTGCCTCAGCCAGGAAGAGTGCAATGATAATACCAACATGGGCCAGTGAAGCGATGTCCTCCACAACTAGACTGAAGAACAAAAGGACAGCAACTTGTCTGTTCCCCTCCCCCAATTCCCCAATAAAATCTTAAAAAAAAAAAGAAAGAGGAAAGATTAACTGTGAAAGGATGAGAAGAATGAACTAAAAATTGACCACTTACTTTGGCAAAATAAAAGCTGATAGTGACCTTAACAAGAGCAGTTTCAGTAGAGTGGTGTAGACAGAAGCCTGACTAAAGTGAGCTAAGGAAAGATAACAGATAAGAAAATGAAGGCAACAAGTTGAGGCCATGTTTAGAGGAGTTTTTCCAAAATAGAGAGCAGAGAAATGGGACAGTGGCTAGAGGGCCATGGTGTTAAATAAGGATTTTTTTTCAAGAAGTATTACTGCATGTTTTTGTGTTGAAGAAAATGATGAGTCGGACGGAAGGGGGGCAAATCCAGAATATATATAAACATCCTATAAATCAATAAGAAAGAGACAATTCAATAGAAAAATGGAGAAAAATTAAAAACATAAAATGAAAACTCAAATGTTCAAAAACAGAAATATAAGCAAACTCACTAGTAATCAATGGCATGCAAAATAAGACAGTAATAAGATATTACTAAACAGATTGGCAAAAAAAGTTTAAATCTGACAACATTAAATGATAGCACAGCTGTGGGAAATAAGTACAATCATAAACTGCTGATGGGAATAAAAATTGGAATGGCCACTCTGTGGGACAATTTAAAAACTAAAAATACAAATACACTTTGACCCCCCAAATTCCACTCTACACTATACAAACACCTGCACATGTGCCCAAGGAGACATCTACAAAGATGTTCACTGTAGCAGAGATTCTTACTAGTGAAAAACTGGAAGCAACCTAATATTCGTCAGTAGGACAATGGACAAATAAAATGGGTACCCACATACAATATAACACTATACAGGAGCCCACAGTTGCACCACATCTATTAAATAGCATATGGTATTTTTAAAAACAATTATTAAATATTTTCCATGCAATTGTGCATATGAATGTGAAAGATTAAAAATGGTCTGAAAGGACACATGGCAAACTCCTAATAGTAGTTACATCTAGGAACATGAAAAGGGAACTGGTAATAGTGATTAATTCTTTTAAAAAGAAAAAGAGAAAAAAAAAGTAGAAGGAAAAAAAACTTGTGAGCAAATAAGCCAAATCTAACAATGGTTAATTCTGGATAGCAGGAACACAGTAGGGTAGGAATTGGCAAAGTATGGCTCTGGGCCAAGTCCGGCCCACCACCTGTTTTTGTAAATAAAGTTTTATTGAAACACAGCCACTTACTGTGCTAAAATGGCAGAGGTGAGGAGTTTTAACAGAGACCATATGGCTGCAAAGTATAAAATATTTATTATCTAGAGCTGTATACAAAACGTTTGCTGACTTTTACAGATTTCCTTCTTCGTACTTTATCTTACCTTTCCCCCAAATTTAAGACCATTTAAATAACTTGAAGGAGATTCACACTAAAGTCCCAAAAAAACAAAGAAGTAATTTTAAAACTGTCAGGTTTTTTTAAAATCATAGAGTACTACACTATTTATTATTATTATTATTATTATTATTATTATTATACTTTTAATAGACTAAACTGAAAATATTAATCAGAGCTATTCTGTAACACAGTTTAAATGACTGGTGAATTATAGAACTCCACATAGGGAAAATATATATAGGGGAGTGACATTTAATATGAAGGATATGTTCCTAAAAACTGAGTAATTCAAAACTAACACAATTCAAGACTAACTGCCCCATACATATAAAGTGGAGGAGGGATGCATTCTCAAAGTACATAAATCAATATGGGATATTTTTATAATACATATTACTGATATAAAACATAATGCATTGATACCTAAATTAATTATATAAAGATGTGGTTAATAACAAAATTGTTACTTCTATAACACAGTGATTAATCATGAGATTTTAAAATATAATTTAATGTACAGTATATAATATATAAATAACTACCAAGTTAACTTAATGACAGTTCACTAACTAATGTAGTATACTGCCTGAAAGTAATTAAGTAGAAGTTATCATTATTATCTTCCAACAACACAAATAATGGGAGAGATAAGAGGTATCAAATTAGGACAAACTATTTCTGTCCACATTATGGTGAAGCTGGTCTGAGTCCCTGAAAGACTTTCTAAAGAATGAATCTACTGTGGTTTGTTTTTCTCATTTTTTGTCACTGCAGAACTTCTTCATGTGCAGACACACTGTCCATCTTTCGCCACCATGGAACAGCCATCCACATTTGGGTCAGCTTCTTCAAAAAGAGCAGTTGTTGCTGAAATATGGTCAAAAGCCTATATCAGTCACTTCACTGTTGCTTGATGTATTGAGGGCCCAGGCTAGTGACTAGGGCCCTCTTCCTGCTACCTTTGTTTTTCTAGTTCTAGTAAGTCTTCCTTCATTAATTCACGTGGAACAACCCAAGCAAAATGTCAACACCCCCTTACCAACCTTGCACAAATTTACCTTCTTTACCACTTTCACAGATTCTTTATTAGCAAGTGTTACAATGTCTTCCCAAGTTAAAGACTCTTTAAAAAATAATAGAGCTGAAATGTTTTGATAGCTTTGGAGTTAACAGGTATAGTTTGCTCATTTTTATATACTTAAAACTTTGGTGGGCTTTAAAGTTAGAAATTAGTAAACCCTTTTGTTTCACTGTCACCTCCTTTCAAGTCATCAAAACTACTTCATGCCTGAGCACAGATGATAGCTTGGCCTTCGGGGTGCATTACGACAGCACTGATCTTGTCGCCATGTTGCCAGGATTTTATTCATGTATTCTATTATCCTTGCCTGGTTACAAGATAATTTTGTGAACTAAAGGGTGTACCTGCTTTAATGCTACTTTTGGCCTTTTGAACATTATCTCTAATATTCTGTAGGGTGCACTCTCCTACATTAACAGAATGAGATACTGCAGCAGTAGTTTGGCTTCTTCAGAGTTTTATCACATTTAACTTCTGTTCCAAATTTATTAAACTTGGGGCATATTTTTTAGCACTTGCACCACCACTTAATAAACCTGAATGAAATTGTTATTTGATATTTAGAAAAATAATTTTAATTGTATCAAGAGCAAATGTTAAGAGCAACACAACAGTCACCAAAAATATTAAGCTAAGATCTAACACATTTGTTTCATGTGATATTGATAAATAATGATGGGAATTTAATTTTCCTGCTAAAGTAATGCTGACACAGGACAATAATGACATAGTTTATAATCCTTTTAGCCTGCTAGATTTTAAATTATGCATTTCTTCAAAATTTTTTTTTTAATTTTTGCAAGTTTCACAACATTTCAAATTTGAGTCATAAAGTAGGAATTTAAATATTTTTATTTTGCACTATTTTCAGCCTCACATAATTCAAAGATGCATAAACTGACACTATACTGAACATTTTCAAGAGAATTTCTAGTCTAAAAGAAAATTACTTGAATGTAGTAAAAGAGAAAAATAAGCAACCCAATGGAATTAACAAGTATTTTTAAAAATTAAGGAATCAGACACAAATAAAATAAATCAAGAATGCATTCTTATTAATGATCTAACTTTAACATTCAAAACCAAAAATTAATGCATAATAT
The DNA here is from genome assembly GCF_001890085.2 of Hipposideros armiger. NCBI lineage: Eukaryota > Metazoa > Chordata > Mammalia > Chiroptera > Hipposideridae > Hipposideros > Hipposideros armiger. The sequence goes on along the minus strand of NW_017731360.1, from coordinate 3,990,714 downwards.
ATTACTCCACTTTTTTAAAGACTAAGCTGCAAACAGAAATGTAATCAGATATATATTAGAAGGCTACATACAAAATTAAAATAAAGTGGCATTATCAGGCAAAATATTAACAATAAAACTTACATCTTCAATGATCTTTGTTGCTTCTTTAGTTACTGCACCTGTTATAAAACATACATTATTATCCCCAGAATATACAGAAATAAACACTGAAATCAAGAAGTTACTTTCCTTTCACTAAGGTGATCTACAACCTAGTCCGGAATTTCTCAAAAAATGGTCCCAGGAAACTCGGCATCAATAGCACCTGGGGTCCTTGGTAACGGTAAGAATTCCTGGGCCCCAATCCCAATCCCACCCTGCTGTATTAGAATCTCTGGTGGTAAAGGCACCTATATTAAAATCATTTGCATTCTTAAAAAAATAAACTATAACATACCACTTCCTTCCCTATCCATGCCACCCTGCTTGCTACCCACTTCCCTCCAAGACAGAGGAGCATTTCCTCATATAAATGTAAACGTACGTATCACCAATAAGAGCTACTCAGATTAGACAACACTCACTTCCACAGCCTAACCAAATGCCTTTGCATCAAGTCATACCTTTTAAAACACTGCTAGTGTTCCCTGTGGGCTGGGCAGGAGACACTTTTGCCAGTGACACCACACTGGTTATAACTGGCGTTGTATTTGTCCTTGTAGAAGGGAGCGCCACTGAAGCAGCTGGTGTCTTAGAAATATTTACTGATTAAAATAAAAAGGTAAGACCTAGTATAAACAAAAGGGTCACACACACACAAAAAAACCCTATTTAACAACTAAGTTTTCAAGGTGCAATGCAAATGGTCTAACTCTGTATAACGTTGGGTTGGGTGATTCCGGTCAGCTTAGTGTTCATTGGAACTTAAAGAGAGGCTGATTCTCTAAAATTATTAACTTCAAATGATATTTAACAGGTAAAAATATAGGTATTAGCTTCAGGATTAACTGGGCTTTTCTATTCATGAATATTAAAACTCCTACACGTAAGCTTGCTTCAAATAAAAATTTAACACGACAATTTTTATACATAAGTTGGTGATGTAGCTCTCCATCCAGATAATGTTAATCCACATTGTAGAAAGAAAATTCTACCACCCACCTGACTGGTCTCAGGGAATGGATGACAACACAAAAGATTAGCACAAGGCATGTCAGGATTAAGGTGATGATTAATAAGACTGCAAAGGTACACAAGGGCCAGACTGCAAGGAGCCAAAGCACATGGATTCTGTCAATTCAGCAGCACTCCAGGCTTTGGTCAGAGAACATAATAGCAAATGTTTTTACTCTAACCCAGTGAAGTCCTGCAGCACGGAGCTACTCTGAAAACATACCACATATCTATCTATTCATCTGGATATTTTGACCACATTAGCTGTCCTACTTGCAAAATTATTTTATTCTTAGCCAGAAAAAACTTTGCTACCCATGAAGAACTGGTCTACTTTATTTTTTGTGATGTAATTAATGTGTTGTTCTTTTTCCCTTGGCTACAAGCAAGCTCTGGATCAAATCTTACTCCAGTCACTGCAACTACATTAACATATTTATATCCTCTCCCTTTGTTTGCTCCAATTTTCTATTTTTATTTTTATTTCATTAACTGAATAGCATATATCCCTTAGTGTAAGTTATTTAGGTACAGATAAATTCAATCAAAAGCAATCAAATCTAATTTTCCTATAAAATTAGTGTTTCCACATTTATTATTCTGGGTGTGTTTGATTATGATAGCAAAAAACATCCGGATTAATCTTTCCTCAAGGGCAATCTTTAAGGATTCTTACAGGAAAATTTAAGGAAACTCAGGCTATCTAAATCCAGTGCAATTTTGTTTCTATTATATTATTTACAACTGTGTATGCTGATCGTGTACCCTAGCACTGACATCAAGATCCCATTAGCCAAGTTTAATTTTACCTTTCCTTTGTGAAACAGGGTCATTCGTAATTTGCTGATGAAAAAACTCCAAGACACAAAATAGGTTACAGAAATGTTTGATGTTTCCTTGCCATTTTATGGACTCACTTAGCTTACCCTGTCGTTTACAAGCATCACATTTGGCCATCTGAGAAAGAAATGTAGGACAGGATAGGCTTAAAACTATAAAATAATAAAAAAATGAACATTAATCATAAAACCAGAAGGCACTATGAAAACAGGATATATTAGTCAGCTGAGATCACAAAATGCAAGGTTCCTTTCTACCTTAAAATATTGTGGGGATATATATATATATATATATATATATATATATATATATATATATTTAATTATTTTTCATATAGATATCCTCAATCAAGAAAATATAAAAGTGGACATCCTATTTTCAAAATTACCGATGAAGTAATCTAAAGATAGTTTCTCTTTTTTAAAAGGTTAAGAGGCAGCATATTGCAGTAGAAAGAATACAGGCTTTGGAGTCATAAAGACTTTGATTCATTCAACAAATATCTAGCACTGAGATAGGTCCTTGTCTTGAGCACTGAGATAGGTCCTTGTCATAAAATTATGAAAAGACATACCTCCCCACAAGAAGATTATATTTTGAGGGATAGGGAGACCAGTAAACAGGTGATTTCATTGGAGTGTTACAGGTACTGCCTAGCTGTCATCTACCAGCTTCTTCAAGGGCATATTACTTCATCTCCCTGGATCCTACTCTTATTCCTTATTTATAAACTAGCACTAATATACCTACCTCTTGAAACAGTGGTGAGGATTAAATGAAATAACACTTATGAAGTACCAGACATGTATTAGTGATTCAATTAATTGTAGCTTTTGTTGTCAGCCTTTCAAATAAGTAATTGTTTTTAAAAAGGAGGTTGGTGGGGCAGCTGGTTAGCTCAGGTGGTTAGAGCGCATGCTCATAACACCAAGGTTGCAGGTTCAATCTCCACTGCGCCCTCCACAACTAGACTGAAACAACTACTTGACTTGGAGCTGATGGGTCCTGGAAAAACACTGTTCCCCAACAAAATAATAATAATAATAATTTTTAAAAAGGAGGTGGGTAAAGAGATCAGTAGTAGTCATTTGACCTATGAAGTGAGAACAAGGTCTGACTTCAAATTCCTCAGAGTAACCTTCTGAATTCGAGAGGCTTAAGGCAACATGACTATGTAAAGTTCTAACTTGAAATAAGTTATTACTAAGGTCAATGTGCCTTATAAGAAAGCAAATAATAAAAGGAACATATTCTCAAACAACGACACACTCTTCAGAAATTCTATACTCTTTACTCCAAAGATTTCAAGTTTATAATCAACTGAATTTTGCTCGGAGCTCATAGTTTACTTTATCCAGTTCTAAAAACACATTTTTATTCACATAATCTGAACATATTTTAGACAGAAAATAATTTTTACAAACATCAGAAAGCCAGAGGTATATTACATTTACCTGATAAAACAGAACTGTAAATTTAGACATGCAATCTTCACAACAAAACTCTTCTAACTTGCCCTCTAATCGATTTTCTACCAAATTAGGGGATGTCTGGGAACAATAACTGCACATCCTACAGTAGTTTCCCCACCGTTCTCCAAAGTCACGGGCAGACAGGTATTTGCAAACTGAGAACCAGAAGAGATGAAAAGAAGAAACAACAAAAGTACATTAAACTTAAAGGAGGTAAAGTGATTTCCTAAAGTCTTAGATACAAACTTTAAGCTAATTTCTAAATACTTGACACAATTATTTGCCTTTAGGTTAAAGGATAGTTTCTATATTCACAAAACAAACTCATATCACCTTTTAAATATACTCTAAATAATAGGCCATCTATATTTAGAAACATCAGAGGTATAAAATTTCTTAACCCAAAATGCCATAATTGCTTAAGTATCCTCTTCACAAATGGGTGCAAAAACAAAAAGATCTCTGAAGTCACAGCTAAACTCAGCAAGAGATTTTCTATACTCTATACTAATACCATTGATCTAATTATATTTCCAAAGGTTTTCTTTACTAAGATTGTTGTAACATAATCGCAACTAGATTGAAAATGGCGACTGGACTTGGAGCTGAGTTGTGCCCTCCACAACTCAGATTGAAGGACAACAACTTGACTTCGAGCTGATGGGTCCTGAGAAAACACACTGTTCCCCAATAAAGTTAAAAAAAAAAGGATAGACTTTAAAATGAAGTAAGTATAAACTCAATTAAAAAGCCTCAAATTATACCTCATAAAACAAAAATTACTTGAAAATAAATTATGGATTAGGGGCCAGCCGAGTGGCTCAGTTAAGAGCTCACTCAAGAGTGCAAGCTCTGAGCAACAGTGGTTCGATGCCCAGGCCGAGCTGAGTTGCCACTGAGCTGCCAACAGGGAGCAGGATGGCTCAGCTAAAAAAAAATAATTAAAATAAAGAAAGAAATAAATAAAAAATAATTTTTTAAAAAAATTATGGATTAATAACCCAACTCATAATGAATACTTCATAACACATGCTCTGTGCATAAAACTGAACTTTTTTCTTTACCTTCACTACAGAATGGCTTATCAACCCCTGAGAATCGTACAGTCTCCTTTATAATTTTCTGTAGTTTACAGTAGTCACACATTGCTATAACTTTATTTTTCTTTTTGTAGTCATCAGAGCAAGTCTTGCCACAAAACAGAAACATTTTACCCTGCAGAGAAAGAATACTCATTAAGACCTAATTAAACAGTTGTTTTATTTTTAAGAAATCCTTTCCTTCTCGTTTCAAAGCAATTTAAGTGATCATCAAAGATGAAGAGATAAAAATACTTCTATTGGATAGGTTTATATTCAATTCCTTTCACCATCTCTCTTTACCTTATAGAAAAGAAGTTCAGGTTTTGTGGCAAACAGATGGTTGCAGTGCTGACACTTGAGTTTAACAACTGCATGGGCTGGAGCAACTTGCTGGGCATCTGCAGCAGGAGACTGGAGACCCGCTGCTGCAGAGCCACTGATGGAGCTGGGGGAAGAGGCAAAGGTGCTACCTCCTCCTGCTGACACTGCTGACCCAGAGGGCAGGCTTACTTGGCCCTGAGACAGGGGCACTGCTGAAGAGTTTGTTCCTTTTGGCTTGTTAAATACATTCTGAAAGAACACAAATAAGACGAATGTCTTAACTACAGAGAAATGACGGAACTTTCATTTTCTCATTTTAATAAATCAATTCTCCCGCCAACATTTCTTTAAAATACATAAAGTAGTACACTGAAAGAGTTTCAATAGCATACCTCCAGAATACGAGGACTGAGAAATGCGGGCTTCCAGACAAACACCTCTACTACACACGACCTTAATAAGTTAGAGCAGGCCTCTTATTTTCCCCAAGACACCCCTTCACCCGCATCCCCATCACCAAGCAGCTTCTGACAGCTATTAAGGCCACTAGTCTCTCTCTCCTTAGTGCCAGGGACACCGCATCAGGCATCTTTCCACCCTGGAGGATCACTAAACTCTACTGTCTCTGTGTATTGCACAGAGTGAGATGTGACAAGTGAGTGGAGGCTTACAATTCCATGCCAGGAGTCATTATGTACCTGGCCCAGGATGAGAGGAAGGAACACATAAACAGATCGCCATCTACCGTATCCAAACCATATCCTAGCTTCCACCCTTTTGAAAGGGAGAGAGCCAAGGGAAAAAGTGAGAGGGAAGGGTAATTTAGGTGAGAACTCTGAATAAGGAAGAAAACACTGAGGCTCAATACCTGAGCTCAAACATTTTGCAGAAATGATTTCTGGGACCAGAGTTGAATTTTATTCTTTCTAACTTACAGTGTAATCTCTTATAGATATTCAGCAGTTAACATTTTGCCATAGACCAGTGCCTAAGAGAACTGCAGGGGTAAAATATCTTAGATCATACCTGGAAAGCCACCACACAACTGGAGCTGCAGAAGCTGTATATAGTTCCATTGGACATGGCTAAATGATACTGAGGGATTGCTGAGGTTTTACAACTATGACACGAAACCTGGACTCCTTGGTAACGAAAAATAAAAACCAATGAATAAGTTACCCAGATGAAAAAATGATCCAAAAATGTATTAGAATAAAAACACAAATAGGGCCGGCTGAGTGGTGCGTTGGTTAAGAGCTGGCTTGGGACGCCAGAGGGCCCCGGTTCGGATCCCACATATGAGGACCAGTGACACTGCCCTCTACAGCTAAGATGCTGAACAACAGCTCAACCTGGAGC
>NW_017731360.1:3982175-3983465 GCF_001890085.2 Hipposideros armiger | reverse complement strand
AAAAAAAAAAAAAGAAAAGAAAAGCTACCTACAACCACTGCCTTTGGTTGAAATATTTGAGTATGACAACAAGGCCACACTAAGCATGGACTTTTCAGAAAGTTGAGATGTGGGAAAATAAGTTCCTTCAGACAATAATAAAATGTAACCTGAAGAAAATGAGTAACGACTCAGATATATTAGCAACAATATACTACATTAAAAGGAATGAAGCAGGTAATCTTAACATACTTTTCTCATTACAAATAATCAGAGAAAGCCAGGTAATCCCTGAAAAACAAAGGGCCATCCTCAGCACAGACCTGGACATTAATCTAGGAGACAGTCTACCACTGTAAGGTTGCTTAACTAGTAAGATTCCTTAGGAGAAGGAAAGAGAGATGATGTTTGAGGTTATTAGGTCATCCTGCAGAACTACTTGTTTTCAAGCTGAGTTTCATAACAAAATTTGCCCATGCTTACTCATGTTTTAAGAAACAATAATAATAATGGCTACCATTTATATAAATTACCAATATTATTACTTATTGAGTGTTTACCATGAGCCAGGACCCATGCTAAGCAATTTATATACACTGCATCATAGAATTCTTTCAACAACTTAGTGAGACACTTTAAAAAATTATCAAAATTTTAAATTATCTCTAATTAGATTAACACATAAACAGAAAAGTAGGAAAGTACACTTACTTCATCTGACTCCAAAGTCCAGCTCTTAACTGCTACACTAACACTGTCATTGACATAATATAAGGTCTCTCAGTAAGAAATTATATTGGGGGTGGTGTCTGGTTAGCTCAGTTGGTTGGAGTGTGGTGCTGATAACACCAAGGTTGCCAGTTGGATCCCTGCACGGGCCACTGTGAGCTGTACCCTCCCTAAAAGAGTCAACTATGCCATTGTAGCATGAAAGCAATGTGTAACCAATGACCATGGCTGTTCCCCAATAAAAAATTTTAAAAAGAAATTATATGGGGAAGTAAATGATAGCAATATAAAAACTGTGACATTTCACTACATAATCTTCCTGGTAAAAGAGGAACATCATTTATGCAATTGATAGGCCAGTTACAAAATTAAGAATGAAATGGATTTTGGGATCATATATATAAAAGTAAAATGGACTTTATTTCTGTGAAAGCAGTAACCAGACTGCCAAAAGTTGCAATTCCTAGGAAAGTGATACTTTTCAAAGATGAATGTCCATTACCAACTGCTCAGAGGAATTACATATAAGTCAAACTCACTAACTAAAATTTTTTTAAATTATTACTTACATCCTTTTTAAAA
>NW_017731360.1:3978072-3979710 GCF_001890085.2 Hipposideros armiger | reverse complement strand
ATATATATAGATAGATGATTGATTGATTGAGATAGAGATAGATAGATAGAGATATATCCAGCCAGATGCCCATGACAAAAACAGTGAGGCTTCCAGCTTCAACCAAGTTGCAGACACTGGAGCCAATGGAATAAGTGGCCATCCCACAACTCCAGACCACAAAACACTTGTCCTCTTACTAGCCAGTAGTTGCCAAGATTAAAAATATGAATCAGACAAGGAATAAAATTTAAAAAAAAAATTTTCAATATTTGGGCAACAGTGATAAATATAAAAAATATGCATGATATATAAAATTTAGCTATAACTGAGGTGAGCAAAGAAACAGATGACAAAAGAGCTAGTAAGGCTTGGTAGCAGAGGACAGATGGAAACAAGACTAAGAGGGGAAAAAACACAAATAATTGAGTGGTTCTGTGAGATTCCTAGAGTCATTTTATAAGAGTTCATTATTGCAATAAGCACTGATAGTAAAAACAGAGGCTAAGTATGGCCATTCTTCTGACAAGTGAAGTCATTAATTAGAAACACTAGTGCAGGCCATAAAGTAAAAAAATAATGGCAATAATATTATATACTACAGTAACATGTACTGAGTAATTACTATGGTCAGGCATTGTTCTCTTTACTCAAATTATCCAATTTAATCATCAAAAAAACTCTATGAGGTATTATTATAATTGCATTTTATAGATGAGGAGACCAAATCAGAAAGGCTACATAGCTTGTTAAAGTCACTCGGCTGGTAAGCAGTGAAGCAGAATGCAAATTCCAGCAGTTGGATTCTGCAGTCTGTGGTGTTAATCACTCCACTATTCTGCCTCCCATCCTGTACCTGTATTATACAGAGCTGTTCCATAGTAAACTACGAAAGAACAACAACAAAGTACTTTAATCTCCTAATACTCACCTAACCTTAAAAATATGACAGTGAATCTTGGAAACCAAGCGGATATGCTTATACACAGATGAAGTACTAACTGTGAAAAGTGATTTTTTTCCTCTAAAGAATTTTATTTAATAATGTGTATCCGCCAGTGGCATAATGTATGTGTAAGTAAACCAATCAGAATGTATTTTTAATAAAAATCTGTGCACACAAATATAAATGTGTTCTAAACCTTACACATCCAAATGAATGTTACACCTTAACATTTATCTTAAAAAAACCATACCTCTTCCAATAACAACATGGCTTAAACTTTTTTTCTAGTTTTTCTTTTAATTTATAAAAACTCGAAGAACTCTGTAATTTTATAGCCAAATATCATGTTTAACAGTATGACTAAGCTTAACCATCTACAACAGTCAGATGATTAGACATCAAGTAACTTTTGGCAATTTGCGAAACTCAAACCCATGCTGAAAAGATAGATTTATCACCTAACTTAGTCTAAAGCAGAGGTTCTCAACCTGTGGGTTGCGACTCCTTTGGGGGTCGAACGACCCTTTCACAGGGGTCGCCGGGTACTCGTATGTGGGCGTTATCTGCATGTGGGCCTGGAGACAGATAGAGGAGCGGTGTCTCTGTTCCTAAGACCATCGGAAAACCTGTGTTTTCCGATGGTCTTAGGCGACCCCTGTGAAAGGTTGAGAACCGCTGGTCTAAAGGAATGTTTCATAGGTTCTGAAGGCAAT
>NW_017731360.1:3976112-3977232 GCF_001890085.2 Hipposideros armiger | reverse complement strand
ACTAGTGACTATTTTTAAGAGAATAATATGCATTTGGATGTATAAATTGTGCTATGTTCTTTAAAATTTAATTCACTTTCTCTTGATATATGACATGTTGAAATGGAATATCTAAAAACAGAAAATTAAATTTACTTCTTCCAGATCAGTTTCATGAGAATGGCATAAAAGAGTTAAGGTAAGGCATTAGAAGGGCATTTTAGAACAAAACTAAATTTTAATATTTAAGTAAAATATTTAAAAATTCCTCTTTCCTTTCGGTTGGAGATTTTCATTTTAACAGGATCTACTTTTAGATACCTAAGGCCAACACACCAAGCAGATAAAGAACCTGTCCTTTATCTCCAAAGACAAAATAGGGGCCTATAAATTATATGCTACGTATACACGATATTAATTTTATTATTAAAAATAATAAGATACCACTTATTAAGCATTTGCTATGTGGTAGGCCCTGTACTAACACTGTCTGATTAAAATCTGAGGAAGTAGATACTCCAATGAAGAAACTGAGGCTTAGAAAAGTTAAATATCCAGCCAAAGTCATACAGCTAATAAGTAATAGAGCCATGGTCTAAAATCAAGTTCTTAACTTTTCTTGCTCTACATTAGTGACTACTGACAACATACTATATTCCTAGAATTACACTACCACAGGAACAGGCAAAACATGTCAAATTCTTCAAACATACTAGGGTAGAGAAAGAAGTTTGTGTGACTTTGTTGCTATTTCTTTCTCTTTCTGCGTCTATGTGTTATTTAAAATAACAACGATCCCCAACAAAAGCTCACAAGAATTTTTTAGAAATAACCACATTTTTGTGGCCATTTAGAGTTTTTACCTGCTAAAGAATTAAATAATTTTCATATACTTGTATAAGAGTGACATCATTTTTTCTATACTTCAATAACATTCAAGATAACAAATAATTTTGAATGGTCATTGTCTACAATTACAGGATATATGAGAGGTCCTACAATTCCCACAAATGGTTTGTTATTTATTTCCATAGTAAATATAAACAAAGACATAAGGAAAACTCATTTAGACAATATTTTTAACACCAAATCACTTATTTAATGTTACAAAACTTTAGAATTTGCAATTTTCTCAATTAGC
>NW_017731360.1:3957932-3971124 GCF_001890085.2 Hipposideros armiger | reverse complement strand
TGTGTCTTTTACTATAATAAATTTTTATTTTAAACATTCACTGTATTTTTTTATCACACCTTCGTGTCAACCGATGGTCATCAGTGCCAATTCAACGCCAACAAGTATCCCCAATTTTGGGTACAGTGAAGGAGACTTTATTCAGAGTAAACAGCTCAACTGGGATACAGCACGGCTGTGGAACAGCTCAATTATAAACTAGCATGGCTGTGGAACAGCACAGCTGTGAGGCTGCCCTCAAGTGAGGCAGCCATCTCCAGTTAGACAGCTCTGTTCTACTCCATTCAGGTCAGCTGAGACAGGACAGTTTCTACTCTGTTCTGGTCCAGCAAGGTGTCCTCTGTTTCAGCTCCAGCCAGGGAAAGTCTTCAGTGGAAAAGGAAAATGCGCTCTCAGAGCTAAAAGGGAGCTGACATTTTTTTTTTTAGCTGAGCCATCCTGCCAACTGTTGGCAGCTCAGCGGATGCTCAGCTCAGGTCGAGGATTGAACTGCTGTTGCTCAGAGCTCAAACTCTTGAGTGAGCTCTTAACCAACTGAGCCACTCAGCCAGCCCTGGGAGCTGACTTTTATATAAAGAGAAGTCCCGGGGCTGGCCAAGTGGCTCAGTTGGTCAAGAGCGTGAGCTCTGAGCAACAGGGTCGCCGGTTCTATTCCCACAGGGGCCAGTGAGCTGCGCCCAAGCTGAGCTGCCACTGAGCTGCCAACAGGTGGCAGGATAGCTGAGCTGGTGAGAGCATGTACTCCTAACAACAAGGGTTCCGGTTCAATTCCTGCAACTAAGATTAAACATGGCACCTTGAGCTGAGCTGCCCTGAGCTGCCGACGGGCGGTGAACTGCCCTGAGTCCCCAATGGGCAGCCAGATGGCGACTGGACTTAGAGCTGAGCTAGCTGCGCCCTCCACAACTAAGATTGAAGGATAACAACTTGGCTGTTCCCCTTCCCCAATTCCCCAATAAAATCTTTAAAAATAAAAAAAAAATTAAAAAAAAAGAGAAGTCCCTGCTCCTGGTCCGATTGGTCCATCTTCATGCAAATGAGGATTCCAAATCCTCAGTTTGATTGATCCCAAAAGTACTGTTCTGATTGGTGAAGACGCTAATGGGGATATAGCTATGCAGCTTCAATTGGATGGGGGAAATCTCAGTCCTACTATATGAGTTGGCTCAAATAACAAGACCTCAGCACAGGCAGGCAGTTCAGTGTGGGAGGCAGGCAGTTCAGTGCAGGCACAAGCTGCGACAAGCTCCTGTCTAGAAATGGTTGCTTGGCTGTTTTTACATTTGAGCCCAGAACACCTAGTAGGTACCTTTTTATCTTGGGTCAACATAAGGAACCTATTCCCTTAGGAATTACTGCCTCTCTTCTCTCTCTTTTTACAACCAATCAGCGAAAAAGTACTCCGTTCTTTCTCTACTTCCTCACTTTGATTCCCTCCAGAACCCAATGCTATCAGGATACTGCTTCAACTGTCTTAAGATAATCAATCATCACATAATTGCCTAATCCAATGAACACTTTTAGATTTTATCGGTTCAGATATATCTGACACTGCCAATTATTCCATTCATTGCCTCCGGGTTCTGTTACTTTAATTCATTACTATAACTTAGTTTCCTTCATTGATCTTCTTACATTCACCCCTAAAGTCAATGGTTCCCAAATTCAATAACATCAGAAGCCCCTAGAGGTCTTGTTAAGACATAGATTGTGAGGCTTCAGCCCCCAAGATTCTGATTCAGTAGGTTTAGAGCAGGGCCCCAAGAATACACATTTCTAACAAGTTGCCAGGTAATACTGAGGCTGCTGGTTGGGGGACTACTTTGAAGCTACTCTGAAGCCCTAAATTAAGCCAGTTTCCAACTTTCTATCCTGAGCTCTACTCTACTCTCTCTATCCTTGTCCTTTAACAATCTCATTCACATTCAAGATTTCAACTATCACCTATATATGGTTACCAGATTTAGCAAATAAAAATATAAAACACCCCAGTTAAATCTGAAATTCAGATAAACAACAAATAACTTTTTATATAACTATGTTCCAAATATTGCATGCAACATACTTATATAAAATAATCACTGTTTATTTAATAGTCAAATTTAACCAGGAACTCTATATTTTATCTGGCTATATCTACAACACTATACCTACAAGTAGATAACTTTCTAATCTCTAAATACCACATCCATATGGCAAATGCCTCCCAGTGCAGATTACCACTTGAGTGTCCCACTAGTCCCTTAAACACAACAGATCTGCAAACTACACTTATTACTTCCCCACATACCCTTTTCCTAGCCTCTCAGTAAATGGTATTATCACTCACTGAGGCCAGAAACTTGTAAGTATTGCTGGACTCTTCCTTGACTCTCATACCTCATATGCTATCTCTAAGTTTGATCAATTCTACCTAAACATCTTTTTTCAATTACAGTTGACATTCAATATTGTATTAGTTTCACATGTACAACAGAGTGGTTAGACATTTATATAATGTACAAAGTGATCCCCTGATAAGTCTAGTACCTCCTTGACATGATACATAGTAATTACAATATTATTCATTATATTCCCCATGCTGTACTTTACATCCCTGTGACTATTTTGTAACTGCAAATTCATACTTCTTACTTCCTTCACCTTTTTCCCCAAGTCCCCCAATCCCCTTCCACCTGGCAACCATTAGTTTGTTGTCTGTATCTATGCATTTGTTTGTTTTGTGCACTTATTTTGTGTTTTAAATTCCACACATAAGTGAAATCACATGGCATTTGTCTTTCTCTGTCTGACTTATTAGCATAATACCCTCTATGTCCATCCATGGACATCCGTATAAATGGTAAAATTTCATTCTTTTTATTGCTGAGTAACATTCTATTATATACGCATATATGTACCACCTTTTCTTTATCCAATCATCTATCGATGGACACTTAGGTTGCTTCCATACCTTGGCTATTGTAAATAACGCTGCAATGAATACAGGGATGCCTATATCTTTTAGAATTAGTGCTTTGGATTTCTTAGGATAAATACACAAGTGTGTATTTACAAGTGGGATTGCTGGATCATATGGTAGCTCCATTTTTAATTTTTTGAGGAATCTCCATACTGTCTTCCATAGTGGCTGCACCAACTTGCAGTCCCAACAATGCACAAGGGCTCTTTTTTCTCCACATCCTCCCCAACGCTTGTTGCTTGTTGATTTTTTGATAAGTCATTCTAACAAGTGTCTACCTAAATATCTTAAATCTACTCTCTTCCCACTTTGTGTTGAACTACTCAAGCTTTAAACATACCACATTCTCTCATGTCTGCATGACTTGGCACATGCTGTTTCCTCTGCCTAAAAGTCTTTAATTGTTATAACACAAATGCTACCTACCTACCTTCCTCTCCTCTCCAGATTTAAGGGTGCCCTCCACCTATGCTTCCAATGCACCTGGCACAATTTATTTTTTATTACAGTAATTGCTTAATACTGTGTGATTCTGTTATCTGTACAGAGGTGGCACAAAACAACAGGAAGAAGACAAGTTTGAAGTCAGTCAAAACTAAGTTGCTATTCTAGCTCTGATGTTTTCTTTGAGTTTGGTAAGTTACTTAACCTCTTTGTCTCAGTTCCCTCATTTGTAAAATGGGATAAGGCTATTTCCCGCATGTGGTTGTAGAGTTTAAATGCAAATGCATAAAACATGCTTAGCATAGCTTCTAATGAGGCACAGTCACTCAATTACCTCTCCCTTATACTATCAATTCCATTGAAAGCAGAGGCCCTACCTTTCCATCTTTGTAGCATTTCTGAAACCAAAATTACACAACTTAGTCTGTGGTATCCTGGTCAAGAGTTTGGGTTCTTAAACAAGATTCTTGGGTCCAAATCCTAGCTCAACCATTTACCAGTTGTGTGATCTTTAACAAGTTACTATCTGTATCTTAGCTTCCTCATGTGTAAAGTAGAATAATAGTAACTTAACTTTTAGGGTTGTGAGCATCAAGTGGATTAATCTATGTAAACCGCTTATAACAATGTTCAACATGTGCTGTGGAATATAGTAAACAGAAATAAAAACTCACTGAATGAATGAATGAGAGCTCAACTATAACTTTAATATCCAGAACAGATACTTAGTATATCTGAAAACAAACATTTTTTATTTCTTGTCTCCTGTTTTCCAATATTCAAATGCAACATGGAAAAAAACAGTACACACTATGTTCAAATGGCTTTTCTATCATAATCCACACTTTCATGAAAAACTGTAGCCTATTCACCCTGAACAGCATAGATACAAGCCAAAGAGAAATGAGTAGGTCCCTATCCACTTAAATTTACCATGTACACTATTAGTGGGAGTTTTATTATCATAACTTTTATATTCAGAAAGAATGCTCAATTAACTCATAGCACAATATTGTTAAACTTATATACTATCGACAAGGTATAATGAAAGAAATTAAAATTTTTTCTGGAATTTAAAAAACTAGTTTATATCCCAGCTTTGCCATGGGAACTTGGTGAAGTCACTTGTTTCTTCAGGCTGTTTCCTCACTGTGAAACAGGGGCTCTTTTATTGCAATTATTGAGTATGTACTTTGTGCCTGTCACTGTGCTAGGAAATGAGGATTCAGGTCAAATAAGGCCAGACTCTATGAAACAAAATTTACTGACCCGTAGACACCTAATAAAAGTAAAAGCACTATACAATAGGAAAAAGAAGAAGGATAATTAATTCTACCTGAGTGACATTAAACTGTATCAAAAGAAAATTTTTGCCGGGCTACCTAGTTTAGGATTCCACAGGCAGAAGAAATGGCATGTATGTGCAACGGCAAGGAAACAAAACTCAACAGAATATGTCTTTGAGAGAAACACAAATAGTTTGCAGGAGCATAATTAGAAAAGGTGGGAAGGGTGAGTGATAATGCTAACGAGGGAATCAAAAGCCTAAACATGTGGATGCCACACTAAAAAGTTTATGCTTTATCACACATGAGGAAACAGGGTCTTTAAAAAGAGTGGTGTCACCAGATCTATAAAGAGTACAATGTCATCACTCTACAGTGTTTTAAAGGGATTGGGACTGAAAGAAAAAGGATGAATAGGAAATTGTTATAAAAGTCCAAATGAAAAATAATGAAATAGGGAGGAAAAGGAAGAGACAGAGTCACAAAATACTTAAAAGGTGGTCTGGCTGAGTGGCTCAGTTGGTTAAGAGTGGGAGCTCTGAGCAATAGGGTCGCCGGTTCGATTCCCACATGGGCCAGTAAGCTGCGCTGAAGCTGCCACTGAGCAGTCAACAGGTGGCAGGATGGCTCAGCTGGTGAGAGCACATGCACCTAACAACAAGGGTTCCGGTTCAATTCCTGCAACTAAGATTAAACATGGCACCTTGAGCTGAGCTGCCCTGAGCTGCCGACGGGCAGCCGGATGGAGACTGGACTTGGAGCTGAGCTGAACTAGCTGCACCCTCCACAACTAAGATTGAAGCAACTAAGATTGAAGGACAACAACTTGGCTGTTCCCCTCCCCCAATTCCCCAACACTGCTTCCCTTCCCCAATTCCCCAATAAAAATCTTTAAAACAAAAACAAAAAACTTAAAAGGCAGAATCCACAAAACCTGGAAAACAAATGGTTACTTCTGGCACAAGAGAAAGAATTTACCATCTGGAGGGAAAATAAGTGTCATGGAGGCCATCATCCCCCACCCCACATCCTGCAGACACTACCTCTAAACTCAGCACGGCACTCTGGGAAGGCATGAAGTTGATGAGTGAGACAAAATCTATTGGTATCCCTGTCCTGGAATGACACTGCCTTTGAGATGGTATGAGAAATAAAACACTATCATTATTTATTATTTTGTTATTTATAGTATTTATATTTTAAGTTATTGCTTTGCTTATGCAATAAAGCCAATAACTACAGAGTATAAAGCAAAAGAACTGTGCAAAAGGGCCGGCCGAGTGGCTCAGTTGGTTAAGAGCTCGCTCAAGAGCTTGAGCTCTGAGCAACAGCGGTTCGATGCCAGCCCGAGCTGAGCGGCCGCTAAGCTACCAATAGGTAGCAGGATGGCTCAGCTTAAAAAAAAAAAAAAAGAACTGTGCAAAAAGAAAAAAGTCATTTTCTTGCCAAAATAACTAACTAGTCTCTTCACATGGATCTCCACAAATTTCCAACCAGGGTCCCTAAAGGGTAGCCAGATGATCTTTCCAAACATGTTTATCTTTCTCTCCCACTTAAAATCCTACAATGGCTTCTCAAGGCTCTCAGGATAAAGACCAAAGTTCCTAACAAGGTCCACAAGGTCATGCATAATCTGGCTTCAAACTACCTACAGAGCCTCATCCCAGAAGCAGGATAGCATAGGCTCTGAAGTCTGACTACCTGGATTTGAATCCAGCCTTTGCCATTTAAAACCTGTGTTCTATGGTAGAACTACTTCACCTGTTTGTACCTTGGTTTCCTCATCTGTAAAATGGGGATAATAATTCGAATGTGAGAATGGTGGCTGGCATAGTCTAAGCACATGTAAGTATTAAAAAATTAATATTTATGTCACATGTTATATAATATACACTACATATTGATATATTAATGTTATCTATTAGTACTACTGTTGTTACGGTCATCATCACCATTTTCATACTTTTTCTGTTCCAGGCCCACTGGTCTCACAGTTCTTCAAAAGAACCACACATCTTTCCAAATCAGTGCTTTCCTATATGCAGATCCCTGGTGTCTAGAACATTCTCCATGCCTCTGCCTAATCAATTCATTTTTCATAATTCAGCTTATAAATCCTTCCTTCAGGGAAGCCTTTGCAAGCCAGGCTCTGCCCGCAACCAAAACTAGGTCAGAGTCCCCATTTTAGACTTTTCTTTCAGAGCACTTATCATAGTTTATACAATTTTATACACACACACACACACACACACACACACACACACACACACATATCCCCCTTGATCAATTACTTGTGTAATGTTTATCTCCCCTACTAAACTATAATTATGCTCTATGAAAGAAAGGACTCAAGTTACTTTGGTCACTCCTGGATCCCCTAGCATAGAGTAGACCACAAATACTTAGAGAATAAAAAGAAACTACTGTCAGATACAAGAAAATTTTTAAAAAGTACCAACTGTGGAAAAATGGTAACACATATTACTTTCTTTTTACAAAATGAAACATCATATCGTTACCAAGGTCTTCCTTTCATTCAAAGAACAGAAAAACTGATTTACTCATCTAATGGGAAAAAAAATCAATTTGGGTTGTTTTAATTTATAAGCGAGAAACTGCCTAACTAAAAATCTGAATTTAGGGCCGGCCAAGTGGCGCGTTGGTTAAGAGTTGGCTTGGAACACCAGCTCTAAACAGCAGGACCCCAGTTCGGATCCCACATTAGGGCCAGTGACGCTGCGCCCTCTACAGCTAAGATGGTGAATAACAGCTCGACCTGGAGCTTGGCTGCTGTGAGTCACCGGAAACGGCGGCGTGGGCTGCAGTAGAGCTGCAGTGGACTGCTGTAAGTTACCATGAGCGGCTGGCAGCCAGCGTGAGCTGCCAAGAGCCACTGTGAGTGGCCATCCAGTGGCCAGCGACCGATCTGCCTCACCTGGGAGGAGCGCAATGATAATACCAACATGGGCCAGTGAAGCGACGTCCTCCACAACTAGACTGAAGAACAAAAGGACAGTAATTTGTCTGTTCCCCTTCCCTGATTCCCCAACGCTGTTCCCCTCCAATTCCTCAATAAAATCTTTTTTAAAAAATCTGAATTCGCCAGCTAGTAAAGGAATAAAAAAATATTTTTAATAAAATGAAATGCTTACTTGAGCATTGTCAGGTTCTTCTTTAATTTTGTCCAGAAGTCCTTGTTGTGGTGCCATTGCTTTGCCACATTCACCATCCAAAGGCTCTTTCATTCTAATTTTTTACATAAAGGAATTCACCAGTCTAAACTAATAGATTTCTTCTTTATAATGGATAGCTGGGCTCCTAAAACACAACATAAAGGATTGGTACTAAGGTTTATTCTTTTTTTTTCTTCTTCTTCTTCATGTTTATCTGTTAAAAGCTTTGTGTTAAGCAAAGGGCTTTAGGATTGAAGCATTTGAAAGAAAACTTTTCTGAGGCCATGGCTAACTATCTATTCTTTCTTCCTGCTTTCGGCTCCTTTAGTAGTCATCTCCACAAAAGAAAGCAGTCTTTTGGCAATAGCTCCCACTTCCCTAAGAGCTTTAAAGACAAGATCTGTATTTTGAAAGTTACAGAGTGAATTAGGCCAGCAGACCAAGACATAGGTGGAAGTTGCCAAGCTCTGGGAGAAGGGGGGTCAGAAATCTAGTTTCTGACTCCATGAGAATTAGTACGTGGAGGCCCACCTCAGCTTTTATTTCTCAAAGTGGAGTACACCGAGCTCCCCACCCCCATCTCTAACTCAGCCTTTACTGGAGGCCTCCGTAAGGGCCCCATTTCTTGGCCTAAGATGCCATCACAAGTAAACAATGGGTACTCCCTTACTTAAAGCGGACCACCTGCACCTTTCAGGGTCTTCATGGGAGCCATGCCCAGGAATGAGCCCCTTGGAGCTCTGCTTCACCTTCGCCTTCCTGTAAACAAGAAATTCTATTAGCCATTAAGCAGACTTCCCTTTCCCTAATAGTAAACATACTAAACAGGACGCAGTAGCCCTAACGTAAAAAGGTAGATCCCCAAAGTTGTCTTTATCTGGGTAGTCAAGCCAGGCTTGGAATAGGCAACTGGTTTTTAAAAGCCTGTGCTGAAAGAAGCGATGGGAACTTCTTGCCACAGTTGTAACCATCTATGGGCGCTCATTCCTCCTTCTAGCATAATATTCCCTCCGAAATTCTCGTCCCAACCAATAATTGCCACGCGCGTCAAGGATACAAACGCAGCAACGTTGTATCAGAAGGAAAGAACGCAACCCGACCCACAAATGCCTTGCCAGCGCGTCCCAGGGGCGAAATCCGCACCGCGTCAGCCACGCAGCCCTCTCGGCCCCGCCCCCGTCCAGCGCCCGCCCCGTCACATGGCGCGGCCTGGCCCCGCCCAGCACCTCGCGCCGCCACTGGACGCGCTCACCTTCTGGTCGCCTCCCTACCCAAGGAAGCATCGACCGCGGAAAGGGGAATGTGACCCAAGACTCTTACTGATGGTCTCTTTTCTTACTGGAATTCTTTCGCCTGATCCATTGCAACGCAACACTCAGACCACCGTGCGTGTACACCCCTGGTCTCCGTCGCCCCCCTTTCCCGTCATGCTCCAAACCTGAGCTGGGTGAATCTTCCCAGCATTCCTCTTTTCTCAGTTATGGTTGACTTCTTAAAGAGACCGAGACCCAATTGTGAAAGGCAGAGGAAGGGGTTTGGGGGAGAATATTAGGGGCATTAGATGGCGCTGTAAAGTGTTCCGCACCATTCTTTAATGCTCATTTCCAGAAAGGAGGCCTAAGAGAACATATTAATAACAGCACATATTTATTAAGCCAACTGCTTGTTAAGCACTTGACGTGCATCATTCCACTTAATCCTCACCACAACCCCCAAGAGGTATNAGTAGCAAAATTACAGTTATAGAGTAGCAACAAAAATAATTTTATGGTTGGGGGTCACCACAACATGAGGAACTGTATTAAGGGGTCACAGCATTAGGAAGGTTGAGAACTGCTGATTTACAGTGTAAACATCTCTTTAATCAGCTTGTTTTTCTTCACTCCTACTTCTACTCTCCAGGTTCAGGACACCATCACATCTCTGATTTGGTTCAGGACACCATCATCTATAATTTGGAGGCTGGAACTAGGTGGGGCCACATCATGCTAAGCATTATAAACCAGATTAGGAAGTGGAAAGGGTAGTGGGAAGACATAAAAGACCTTCGATCAGGAAGTTACTTGATCGGATTTACATTTCAGAAAAATTGCTCTGGCTGCTGCTGTTGGGAATAAGGGTAGGAAGGGAAGAATAATTGTAGGTACACAGACCACTTCTAAAGACCAATTTGGAACCTAGACTGGAATCTGAGTACTCCATCTCCCAGGTATTGTGATTAGGTCAGTGATGGTCATTTAACAGAGTCAGTACCTTGCTAAGATTTTTTTCCCTTTGAATCATCAGGAAATACATGTCTATATCCAGTAAATATATCCTTGAGGAATGGAGGTAAAATAAAGAAATTGTTAGAGGAGGAAAACCAAAAAAATTGTTGCCAACAGACCTGCTCTAAAAGAATCGCTAAAGGGAAGCTCTTCTGACAGAAGAGGAATGGTGCTTGAAGGAAACCTGGTGCATCAGTAACAGAATTGGTAAATATTTGGGTAAACATAATGTACTATTCTTCTCTTCTTGAGTTTTTAAAATACTTGATAGTTTTAACATTGGTGGGGTTTACAGTTCTAGTACACAAGACATAGTACACTGTAACATAAAGGGTAGAGAGAGGATAAAGGAACTTATATGGGATAACATTTCTACATTTCACTTGACGTGGTCCAATATTGATTCTAAGTGGACTATGAAAAGTTACTTATGTTTATTGTAATCCCTAGAGTAATAACTTAAAATAATACTGTTTCCCTGAAATAAGACCTAACTGGAAAATAAGCCCTAGCATGATTTTTCAGGATGCTCATAATATAAGCCCTACTCCAAACATAAGCCCCAGTTAAGATCAGCAGCCAGACATGANGGCCACCAGTTGGCAGCTCAGAGTAGCTCAGCTCAAGGTGCCTGTTCAATCTTAGTTGTGAGTGGGCATAGCCCACCATCCCCTGTGGGAGTCCAACTGGCAACCTTATTGTTAGGAGCACATGCTTTCACCAGCTAAGCCATCCTGCCACCTGTTGGTAGCTCAGCAGCAGCTCAGCTCGGGTGCAGCTCACTGGCCCATGTGGGAATTGAACCGGTGACCCTGTTGCTCAGAGCTCAAGCTCTTAACCACCTGAGCCACTTGGCCGGCCCCAAAATTGTATTTGTTTTTCTATTGGATTTGAGAAGATTTTGGAAATCCCAGAAAATAATCAAAATAACACTACTGAAACCTTAAGAAGATATAAAAATAAATAAATATAGGTATAATTCTAAGAGGTGTAAAAACAGTGCTAAAATAATACAGTAATATCTAACCCATGGCACTGAACAGGTTTAGCTCTAAGTGTAGTCGACTTTGTGCATGCTTTGCTGATGTTTGGGGCATATGAGGTACTCAAAAATATCAACCATATTAAATTTGAAATTGCAATTTAAATTATTTAAGGGGATTAATTAAATGTGTAGTCCATGTTTAATGCTCAAGAAAAATGATTTTAGCCTTTTATTAGAAATATGACTTTGGTAAATTTGGTACTAAGCAACAAATTGTAAGTTTTCTGGGGGCAGCCAGTTAGCTCAATTGGTTAGAGCGCAGAGCTCATAATACCAAGGTTGCCGGTTCGATCCCCACATGGGCCAGAGTTGCACCCTCCACAACTAGATAGAAACAACTACTTGACTTGGAGCTGATGGGTCCTGGAAAAACACACTATTCCTCAGTAAAATTAAAAACAAAAATTGTAAGTTTTCTTCCCCAAGCAAAAAAAAGCCCTTGGAAATGAAAGAATCTATCAATAATTCTGAGCCATAGGCACAAAATAGATTATGTGCTTTTAGTACTCCTTAGGAAGAAGAGGAAATAATAAATGAGGGACTGGAATATGGGGTAGGTTGCAAGAATTTGGGAAACTGTGTCACATACACTTTCTGAGAAGGATGGACAACCAAACAGATAATTAGTCGACAGTGTGGTGAATATTACAGAAGGATGCTCTGGGAGCACACAGGAACAAAAAGTTAACCCCACCTGTGCACCTATTATTAATAGAAGCATTTTTTATATAGAGATGCCATAGATCAAAGCAGTCAACACTTGGAGGACAACTGCCCATAAGATATAGTAAAACACTATGTAATTTGTAACCAAGTATCATGGAAACCTCACATCAGTTCTAATTACAAGGATTTCTCACAGTGTGGGGAAACCAGATTAAACCTAAAATGTCCCCATGGCTATGATCCAGACACATATTCTCCAGGCCTACCTAAGTGAAAAGATAGCCAAGAAGTCTGTTTGCCAATGGACTTCTCAGAGAGAACTGATGTGAAGAGAAAAGATAAACCATCAGGACAAGCCTGCTACAGTAATGAGCATCCGGGACAGAGGAGAGGCAACCAAACAGATATAGTGTCTGTCACTTGGATTTGATTCAACCCCAGTTCAAATGGAGTCATGTCTAGGTTTAGGGAAAGAAAGATAGGGGATGAAGGAGGTCTTGAGAAGAAGCAAGAAAGAGCAATAATCAACACTTGAAATACCAGTTTTTACTAGAATTTCTGACAGATATTAACAATAACTTGGGACCCCTTTAATTGAGTATAACACAAAAATGGGAGAGATTGTCTCCTCACTTTTATGATAGATATCAAGAGGTCCTCATTACCAGGGAAAGAGCCAGGAAAAGGTTGATTACAAACAAATTAGGGGGCTCAGAGATTAGTTAAGCAGCTTCTGCCAGGTTGTAAGTGATAGCGTTCTGGGAGAGACCAGCTCCCGCAGGTCCAAGGGTTCCCTCAGGTGGAGACGGCATCTGCGAGGAAAAAAGAAAGACACGCTGAGACACAGGAGAGCTTTCAAGAAGTGTCTCACTTTAGTTTAACAGCATGTCCCTTTTATACTGGGCAGTTGACCATTACATCATTGAGCTGTTTTCCCCAGAGTTAAACTTTTATCTATTAGGAAGTCGGTTTTTACAGTTTCAATGATTTTTCCTTTCCCAGGGTCTATTTTCCTTAGAGGTTTGTTTTTCTCAGAGTTTTACTTCCTCACGATGTTTCTGTTACAAGGAACAGCCGGATCTGTTCTATATGAATGACTAATTTATCCTAACTATGTTTCCATTTCTACCGATAATGGCCAGAGCTGATGAGCTCCTGCCTTGGCGCCTAAAGGATGTTTACTACTTAGCAATTATTTCAAACACTACTGGCTAAACAGGATCTTAAGAATTATAAGGTGCATAACTTGTCTATTACTAAGAAACTAATAGCAAAACAGAATTATCGCAATTTGTCTAAAACTCACTTATTCAGTTAAAATAAACTAAACAACCAATATAAGAAGGGGT
>NW_017731360.1:3936751-3956166 GCF_001890085.2 Hipposideros armiger | reverse complement strand
GTCTCTCCTTAGTTAGAGAGGGGTTGCTGAGCTCAGCTTAATAAAATCTTCGGAACTTTAATTTGACATCCAGCCTCTTTATTGATTATCTGGACCCAACAGACAGCAGCTTACAGCAGCTCACGGCAGCTCACGCTGGCTGCCAGCTACTCAAGGTAGCTTACAGCAGCCCACTGCAGCCTACGCTGTCACCTGTGGCTCATGGCAGCCCAGCTCCAGGTCGAACTGATTGATGTTCATCATCTTAGCTGTAGAGCTAAGCGTCACTGGCCCATGTGGGATCCGAACTGGTGGCCCTGCTGCTCAGAGCTGATGCTCCCAAGCCAACTCTTAACCAATGAGCCACGTGGCCAGCCCTAAATACAACCTTTCATTTTTTCTGTTTTCTCACACAATTTCTCCCTCTAAAGCTATACTTCTATTTATATAAGCTATAAAGACCTCTGCCTCCTTGATCTGTCTGCGTTCTTTCTATTTATTAACCTTCTGGTGTCTTCTCTTCTTTTTATATTTTCTCTTAGTCACTTGCCAATATCCTCAATGCTCTCCTATGGACCTGCTATTGTACCTACCTGGAAAAACAACCCTGAGTCAAATTTTCCATGCCCACACCTGGACTGCTTACTATTGTTGGTAAAAATCATGTAGACTACCAACTTGGTGCAAATATAAATTCAAGGTCCTCAGCCTCAACTGGGCTAATGGTATTGCCCAGAAATCCTCCCATATCTGTTCTCTCCATTCTTCACAATGACTATTTAGAGTTTCTCCTTTCTCTTCAAATCTCTGACCTTATCACCTCACTCCCAACAGATGACTCTTATTTCACAGAGAAAATACTATAGAAGCCATTAAATAAGAACTTCCTCAGCCCCTAGCAAGAAACTCACATAGTTTTCTGCAATTATACCTACCATTTTTTCTTTCCTCCTGTTACAAAGGAAGGCATGTCTCTCCAGCTACCACCTTACCTTTGTCACGGCCACACACCTCTTAGAAGAGCTGACTATACTCACTGTTTTCATTTCTTCATATCACACCCACTCCTCAATCCACTGCTGTCTGAATTCTGCCTTCTATAGAAACCACTCTTAGTAAATTCACTAATGACTTTTTGCTAAATCCTATGGATGTTTATCAGTCTTTGTTTTATGAATTAACAATATTGCTATTGTTGACCTCATCCTCTTTTAGACACCCCCCTCTTCACTTGGCTTTGTGATACCATAGTCTCCAAATTTTCCTCACATCACCGTGGCCATTTCTTTTCAGTCTCTTTTTTGTGTTCTCATATCTACGAGGTCAGACAATTTAGTTCGCAAACTCATCCTAGAAAAAGTGCTACATACCTCATTGCTGAATATCACTATGGTCACCTTCAAAGTACTCCCCTTGAGAAGCTATGCACCAATGCCAGCACCTAGTCCACCCTTCAAAGCAATTTTGGAACTCTTTTTCTGGAATGGCCATCAGAGCTGTCATCATATTACCCTTGATGTCCCGAGTGGCATCAAAATGTCTTCCTTTCAATATTTCCTTTATCTTCAGGTAAAGAAAGAAGTCATTGGGAGCCAGATCAGGTGAGTAGGCAGGGTGTTCCAATACAGTTATTTGTTTCCTGGCTAAAATCTCCCTCACAGGCAGCGTCGTGTGAGCTGGTGCATTGTCGTGCGGCAAGGGCCATGAATTGTTGGTGAAAAGTTCAGGTCGTCTAACTTTTTCACGCAGCCTTTTCAGCACTTCCAAATAGTAAACTTGGTTATTTGTCCAGTTGGTACAAATTCATAATGAATAATCCCTTTAATATCAAAAAAGTTTAGCAACATCATTGCAACAAGTTCGCAAACTTAATTGTCAGACTAATTCTTTAATTATAAGTGTTCCTTAAGGTTTCTCTCTTTGGACTTCTTTTCATCTCACTCTACCCACTATGACTGTACTTTCACCACCCATTTCTATGGCTGTAGTAATCAACTCCATGCGATGACTCATGAAGCTGTAACTCTTTCCCAGGTATTTCTTGTGAACTGGTTATCCAACTGTCCATTAAATATTACCCTTTGGGTATTCCACAGCACCTCAGACTCAATTGAACCCATTATTTGCCCTGGTGCCCCACCCCCTCAACTGCTCCTCTTTCTCCTGTGTTTCCTATCTCATGGAATGATACCACTATCCACCAGGTTTTCTGATCATCATACTTAACTCCTTCATCACTCACATTCATCTACAGCAGCGGTTCTCAACCTGTGGGTCGCGACCCCTTTGGGGATCGAACGACCCTTTCACAGGGGTCGCCTAAGACCATCGGAAAACAAAAAGATATTTACATTATGATTCATAACAGTAGCAAAATTACAGTNCATAGCCCACCATCCCATGTGGGAGTCGAACCATCAACCTTGTTGTTAGGAGCACGTGCTCTCACCAGCTGAGCCATCCTGCCTGTTGGTAGCTCAGCAGCAGCTCAGCTCAGGTGCAGCTCACTGGCCCATGAGGGAATTGAACCAGTGACCCTGTTGTTCAGAGCTTGCACTCTTAACCAACTGAGCCACTCGGCTGGTCCCATGATATATACCTTTATTTGCCATTCCCTGAGTCTTATTTCTCAATTGGTTTAGAAGCTTGTGGTGAAGAGGAGTACTAATTATTGGGGCCCCTCAAGACCTTCAATAATTTAGAGGAAGGAACACTGAATCAAGAGATACAAGGTCAAGTTTGTAATCATAGATCTGCCACTTATGAGTTGTGCCCTAGGGCAACTCACTTACCATTAAGGCCGCAATTTCTTACCCGATAAAGTCTAGGTTCTTGATTATAAGCAACAGAAACAAGGTATGGTTATTTTAAGCCAGAAAGGGAAAATATGAGATAAGGATATTTATTGGCAGCTTGCAGAATGATGAGAACTAAAAGAAAAGGTTTAGACAATGGACAGAATCAGGGACCTCCCAAGATCTTGAAGCTTGATCCATATTATTGTTATTGCTAAAAGAGACCTTATGCTAAACATTCTGTCTTTTAATTTGGATAAGCTAAATACTAAAATAACCTCCCAAATTACAGAGGTTCTACACAATGCACGTTTCTGTTTCACACAACAGTCCAATATGAGTGCCCCTGGTCTTGAGGCTTTTTGGGCAGCTCTCCTCCAGGCAGTGTCTCAGGGACCCAGACTCCTTCCATCTTGTGGCTCTATCCTCCTCTATGTCTGTGGACTCCTCTCCATTCAGCCAATGGTTGGGAAAAGAAAGGGAAAAGATCACATGTAGGAGGTTTACACAAGTCTGGCCTAGATGTTGGGCATCATTTGTATCTACATTCCATTGTCCAGAACTCAAGTCACATGGCTGCACATAACTACAAGGAAAATGGAGTCCATCTTTTGCCTAGGAGTGTACGAAAATGGGGTTTGGTGAACATTTGACAATCTCTGTCACAATATCACTTGAACAAGACTCAAAGTTCTGAGAATGGTCATCTGATTGGCCAAATTTAAGTCACATGCTAACCTACTGGCCATATCAGGAAGGAAATACAGGAAGAATCTATCCTTCTTTACTTCTATTGTGAGAGGAGACAGTAGGAGGTAGGCAGAGGAACTACCCTCACAATGGAAAATTTTCCTACAAGGGGAATCAGAGTGCTTAGAAACCGGGGAGAATTGGATGCTAGGCAGCCAAAAAAGACAAGTGTCCAGTATATCTAAAAAATGTATAGATTAAACAAGAAAGTCTTTAAGGGCTTTTCCAACTTTAATAGTTTATGATTCAGATGCCAGAATTAAAAACATATATAGATGTCCTAAGATTCCTAATAAGGGCAGTAGTCCTCCCTGAGTCCAGGGCCTCCCTTAATCTAAGGAGAGCAAATAATTCATAGAACAAGATAATATTTGTCAATGTATGAGAAAGCATTAGTGGTCAACGGGACCATATAATCTAAGAAAAGTATGATTCAGAGCATAATATGTTAAAATAGAAAACAGCAGTGCAAGGTCATGACCTTAACGTATTTTTCCCCCAGGTTTGTCACTACTATAGCAGCTTTTAATAGTTTTGCCAAACAATTCCTCTCAAGTATACTTCTAAATCTTAAATGTGGTCTTCAGTAGTTTTATTCACCACAAGAATCTAGAACTCATTGCAAAGGAGCGGATTCTATGGGGTGGGGGTTGGGGAATTCAGTATGACTTTAGAATATTCTGCTGTGTCAAGAAAAAATGTGGGCTGGCCGGGTGGCGCAGTTGGTTAAGAGCGCTAGCTCTGAGCAACATGGTTGCAGGTTCACCTCCCACATTGTGATGGTGGGCTGCGCCCTACTACCCCACCCCCACCCCCGCAACTAGATTGAAAGTGGCGACTGGATTTGAGGCTAAGCTTGCGCCCTCCACAGATTGAAGAACAACAACTTGACTTGGAGCTGATGGGTCCTGGAAAAATGCAATGTTCCCCTTCCCCAATTCCCCAACACTGTTCCCTTCCCCAATTACCCAATAAAATCTTTGAAAGAAAGAAAGAAAGAAAACGAGAGGGGGGAAGGGAGAAAGAAAGAGAGGGGGGGAGGGAGGAAAGTAGGAAGGAAGGAAGAAAAAGAAAGAAAGAAAGAAAAAAGGAAGAAAGGATGTTTCAAGGATGTCAGGGGTAGAGCTAAAAGGAGAAAGCTTAAAGATGTATCCACTGGCCCAGTTGTGATAATTTGATTTTAAAACATCATAATTAGAGTTAATTGGAATAAGTCAAATCTACAAAGGCTATGCATTCATACTAAGACTCAAAAGACAAAAATAAAAATTAATATAATAGAAGTTTGAATACAATGTGATACATTTAATAATGAGTTATATGTGTGCATTTGCATTTGTAGGTATGAATGCACATTTTTTTCTTCTACAAAGGGTATGTTGATTTAAGTACATCTACATATAATTTACTTGTATTTATGTTTTATATATGAGCAAGCAGGTATAAATGAACCAAAAACTTATGAATATGCCAAAGCACCTTTTAAAAGTACCAAGTATAGGAAGGAGCCATCAGCACTAACTAATTTCCTAAAATTATCATGACCAGATAGGAGAGTCCACCAGTTAATTAGCAGCAGATTAACAATAAGCAAGTAAAAATGGAGTTCAACAGATATTTTAAGAATGAAAGGAATGAATCAATCCTTCATCTCTCAGGAAATAAAACAACCAAATGGCGCTGCTAATTATTATAATAAAGTACTGATAAGAAATACATAAGTTTTTAAGCAGATCGATGTTACTAAATGGCAGGATAATTGATTAGGGACTATTGGTCATGCAAAACTTAGAGCTTCTGTCATTTCCAGGATAGAAATGCTGTTTCAAAAATAAAAAACCAGGGGCGGCTGGTTAGCTCAGTTGGCTAGAGCAACGGTGCTCTTAACAACAAGTTTGCCAGTTCGATTCCCAGATGGGTCACTGAACTGCAACCTCGACAACAAGATTGAAACAACTACTTGACTTGGAGCCGATGGGTCCTGGAAAAACACACTTAAAAAAAATTAAAAGCCATAACAAAAACAGAGACTTATAAGTCCCGTGTTATTTAAAAAAAAAACTTATTATAAAAAAGAATTAAATTAATGGTCTAAATTACAAAAAAAAAAGGTCTTATATCTCAACCAAGAAAGAATAAGCTGATCTCACAGATCCCAGAACCTCAGCTGGTCTAAAATTGCCTCTCTTTCTTCCTTTCTTTCTTTCTTTCTTTCTTNAGGCCTTCTTTATTGGGGCTTTGAATAAAAACTTGAGTTAAAGATCAGGGTGGTTGATTTTCAACCTCAGAAATAAAAGATAATGGCAAAATTTCTTGCATCTTTCATGTACTAACTCAGAATAAAACCATAGAATTACTCCTGTAAGAACCTTAACATATCCATGTTTTATTTATCCCCTGCCTTCCATCATTGTGAGTTGTAAAAGCCCTTTTTTAAAAAAAGTATCTTGGTCTTGGTGATCAAGGAAGGGGAACCCAGGAGGTTTATACTAGGCAGCCAAGGTAGGGTGGCAGGAAGGGAGAGTTCCAAAGGATTTCGAATCAGGTGGCAGCTACCAGAAAATTGGAGAATAGACCTCAGTTAAGGAAAAAACACAAGGAACCAGTCTGTCTTGAAAAAGAGACCTTGGGGCTAAGCAATCAGAAGCTCCTGAAATTCCTCAAAAGTTATGAAATGGAATTCCTTTTTAAGCCTGAATGTGCAATAATCGTTTATGTTGTGGTTTTTGCATTTTAGCTATCTTTTTACCAAAAAGGGATCCATTGATTGGGGGAGGGTGTTGCAGGCATGAGCTATGATGGGAAAATAGATTCAAGACATACATATTTAGAAGGTATATTTGATCCAGTTTGGTGATAAGATGTGGGGACTTTGGGAGACAAGGAATTTAGGACTACCCATAGATTTCTAGTTTGGAAAATTGGGTATATATGATAGTGCCATTTACCAAGAAAGAGAACACATGTAAAGCAGGTTTATGGGGATAATAGAATATAATTTTAAATTTCTTAAATTTGAGGAACCTATGGACTATCCAAGTGGAGGTAGGTATTTAATAGGCAATTAGGTATGTGGGCTGGAGCTCAGGAACGTAGGGGAATATATAGATGTTAGTTGAATCCCAAGTTGTACCGGTAAAGTGAGAACAGTCCTGGGTGTTAATGTAAAAATCGTCCAAACCTGTGGAGAATTTTTATAAGAGTTTATTTGAGCCACACTGACAAATGCCAGGGAGCAAGATCTCAAATGCTGTGGAGAATAACAGTTTTTCGGTTTCTTTCATGCATTTGAAATTAAGAAGGGGACATAAGGACGATTACATGAAATTAGAAGAAAGCAAGGGGAAGAGTGGATTACAGGATACTGTTCTCGTGAGGGTGGTTAGGTACCTCTTAAAAGGAGGGCTCTGAAAGGGAGTATTTCAGAGGTGTGTTAACCTAGATGCACAGAAACAGTGGACAGGACTTGTTTAAGGCAAAGATAAACCTTTACTAAAAAGGTACCATATTTCCCCATGTATAAGACGCACCTTTTTTTCGAAAAATTTGGGGTCTAAACACTGGGTGCGTCTTATACAGTGGTTGTAGATTTCAAATGCCATAGTTGGAACTGAGGACAAGGCAATATATGAAGACAGTGATTCATCATCAGACAGATGAGGACAAGCTAATGGTTGGGAGTTTTGACAGTGATGAGGAGTTGTATGCATTTTATGATGAATAAAACTTGAGTTCAANCAAGGAGGCTGTTAGTGGAGGCTGGAAGTGCAGTAAGGAAATTTGACATTGGAAGCTAGAGAAAGACTAAACAGTGTTATGTAGTGGCAGAATGTTTGGCAGCACTGTCACCTGTAATAACTTGGAAGATAGACAATGTATTTAATGAACTTGTGGATCTCTCTGGCTTAGGTGATTCCCAGGCACAACATTGAAAGTGCCTATTGATTTATTTTAACCACCTATGATAAGATATTGCAAAAAATAAATAAGCTAAAGATAGAACTATTTCATTTTCAGCAGCAATCAGACAAAATATAAAGGGTCCAGGACAGCCACTCCAGCTGGCAAAATATCATCAAAATAAGAAAGGACCTCAGAGATTGAATCTAGGATATTGCAGGCAAAAATGTGGCCTCGAGGTTAAGATCAACTTAATAGTGCAGCTGTAAGACCACATTAGGAGTTAAACAGTGCCTCGTGGACCCTCTCATCTAGACAGAGGGCTTTTAAGAAACGTAAGGGTATTATCTCATAGCAATCTGACATACCCAAAGTAGAGAGAGCTCTGTCTCAGAAGTATGGATGTGGTTTGGGGGCCATGGAGTGAATCCCAGTAAGATTCATGAAACACCCACAAAGTTTTTAAGGGAAGCATTTTGGCCATTGGCTAACTGCTGGGTTCTCTCAAAACCAAAACCTTAGACTATAAGGAGAAATGACAGTTTGAAATGAAAAAGATCTCTGGGTTCCCAACTTTCTATGAGCAAAGAGAAGCTGAGAAAGTTGCAGATATTAACCATTTCTTATGGAAAAGAAAGGTTTGTCAGGGGGGTAAAGCCATGAGCCCGGAGGGCAGAAGCAAAAGCCTCCAAAAAAATGGATTAGGGAACCATTCCCATAGAACAAAATGAAGAACATCCCTGTCTTAGAGTATAAGAATCTATATTAGTGGGTGGGGGTGCGGAGTGGCTTTCTTTCCAAAACTGTTCCAAGTCCATTTGGAAAGAGAGAGTCTGTATCACTGGAGAGAATGTCTGTCTGTTTGTCTTGTCTGTCTACCTGCCTGCCTGCATCTCAGTGTTCCCTGGTCTAGAGGGTTCTGTCTGTGCTTCCTTGCCTAAGCACCACCAGACCTATACCTAGATTATTGGTCTGGGCCTCAGAGTCCTCCCTACCTCAGCTATATTGGCCTGGCTGGCTTGGGGAGTGATTGTGAATTTAAGTACTATTTAGTTTCTCCAGATGGGTAGATTAATCCATCCATCACAGGCAGGCCAAGCCTTCTCCACCTCTCCCCTCTCAGGACTGCCTGGCCAATCCCAAGAGGAAGGAACTACATTGCTTACCTGGGCCTGGGGGCAATGGAAGAAGTTTTAATTACGGTTGAAGGAGTGTATAAAAATTGGGGCCACTGAGTGTTTATTTAGTGATGCGCTTAGGTTTAAAACATGTTTATCTGAGGATATATGAAGATGAACATTCATAGCAACATGTCTATACAGGCAGGTGTGTCTGTAAATTGTATGTGATTTAAATTACTGTAAATATACGTGTGCATATACAAGCAAGGGATAGGAGCTGGGGGTTGATTAGGCTGTGACATTATCCTGAGTAGCCTCGGGCAATCTGGACAATGACAAGACAGAGAGGCAGCTTTCTGAGGGTGTGCCTGTCTGGGACCAACCTCCGGTCCTCCTACAATGTTAGACTTCAGAGTCGGAAAGCACTTTGGTGGCTACTTCGTCTGAGGCTTGAGAAGTACCTGAATCCCTGCCACATCATTCCAAAAGGAGTCTTTGGTCTCTATTTGCACACCTTTCAAGGCAAGGAGTTAACTCCTCCCTGGCAGCTCCTTTCACAGTGAACAGCTCTGCCATCAGAAACCCTGGCCGGGCCACAGGAAGGTATTCCCCTTCTCCCTCTTCTGCCCCCACCCCCACTTACTTAATTCAGCTCTGGGGTTTTATCCATCACTGTGCCCAAAGTTATCAAGTATTGTTCAGCCAGAGCCACTGCTGGGCACTAGACACACGTACATGGATGAAGTAAATTTTGGATTTTAAAGTTTGTGCCTTAGAGGGAAGGCAGATAGGGAAAAATTATCAACAAGAATAGCGGAGGGAGTGATTAACCTGACCTGGGGAAAGAGGGGTAGCTTTCAGGAAAGAATTCCTGAAGGAAGGAAGACACCTGAGGTAAATCAGAGGGCAAAGTCAGGCAGAGGGAACTTTGCAGTTCGCGCTGCCTCCTCTACCCACATACTCTCCTACTTATGTCCCTAGCTCTCGGCTCTCTTCTCTCTTGCTAAGTCCAGAGATCCAGAGAAAAGAAAACAGGCTTAGAAATCCCTGAGGCCAGGGCAGGGTCAGGCAGGGTTACAGGCAGAGCTGTAGGTGCTACCACGTGAACCCAGCAGTTAGCCAACTGCCCCGTGGGGCCCAGACCTATGCTTGACACCCCTGTGGGAGAGGCCCAGAAGGAGAGGACAAGTCTTGATGCTGATAGCCCCTGTCCCAGCTCACACAGAGAGCTTACAGGATGGTGTGCTAACCCAGGAAGTAATCCTAAACTCTGGTCTTGGTGGGTGTTGGGACCCCTTAACCAGAGAGTAGGAAAGGCCTGATGGGACAGCTCTTGTGTCACGGATCCCTGCTATGGACTTGGGCTCCTAACTACTGCTCTGCAGGCATAAGTCTGTCAGCACGGTAGAAGCTAAGATGCACCTTAGACTCTATGGTCACATCATCCCAGCTCAACACTGGTCATAGATTCTCAGATTAGAGAAGGCTCTAGGGTACTAAGGAGGAAGAAAGGAAGGAAGCAAGTGAGTTCCTACTGGACCAGCTACTACTCCAGATGCTTCACACAAATTAATTTTTTAATACCACAACTCTCAACTTCAGCCTGGCCAGGAAGGAAGGATACACACTAAACTATTAACAATACTTATCTCTAGTGAGTAGAATATTAGAGGACTTTATTTCAATGTTTTACACAATGATATATTATCAGAAATAAACTCTTTCTAGCAGCCAAAATGTCAGATGATGAGCATATCTGCAATCGGCATGGATCTAACAAGAAAGAGTCTCTAAGGGCTTTTCCAGCTTTAATAATTTATGATTCAGATGCAACAACTAAAAAAATATAGACAAGATACATATCTTATTTCCCATTTTGTTTATGTAAGGGATCGGTCATTAGTATTATAGTACTAACTTCGGTCCACCCTCTCATTCTCCCTCAGCTGAGGTAGTAACTTCTCTAAGTGGACAGATTGGAAGTATAAATTGATTATGTGCAGTCTAGCCTCTTCCTCTTTTCTTTCTACGTGGAAGCAAGTTGTCAACAGGGAATAGTAGTTGTTTTCTGGTTGTTCTCTGCCTTAAGTCTCACAGAGGCAGGCCTGCCATGTGGGGAGGCTATATCCTCCAACCTAACCTTTTCTAGTAATGATGATATATACCTTTTTTTTTNTCGCGCTCTTAAGCCAACTCTTAACCAACTGAGCCACTCGGCCAGCCCTAAATGTAGATTTTTGTACATGAATAAATGAATAAATGTAGATTGTTGGAGCAAAAATTAATATAAGACCTGGCCTTATTTTCGGGGAAACATGGTATACAAAGAAATATGGTCATAAACACAAATTAAAATGGAATACTAAAAAATGTTCAAATTAGCCAAAAGAAGGCAAGGGAACAAAGGGAACAAATAATAAAATGGTATACCTAATTTCTATATACTATATTAGGAAGGTAAGAATAATTGTTGGAGAAATTAACTTCAGTTACCAATCTAATACAGCAGATTCTCCAATAACATTGTTTGTGTTACTCATTACAACATTGAGGAGATGCCCTAGGAACCTAACTTGTCTATATCAATTAGCCTATGGTAAAATTGGTTTCTTTATAACTACTTTGTTTCACTTAAAGTCAGAATCTATTGATGATGTTACATGAAGACATACTGTATTCAACACCACCAACGGGTCTGAATTTTAGGTTAACTACAGAGGATATTTAGGGACCAAAACAGCAGGGTCAGGAGTCTCTTTTGACCTAGACATCACATTCACAAGGTGCCTCATATTTAGACTTTTCATAGTATCTCAAGAAATGTGGTCAAAGACAGGATTGCAATAAAGTCATCATTCAACTTTATATATCTTTTATAATCCTATTATGACTTTAGGAATGGCACATTTGATCCCATACTTCTGTAGGTGTTGAAAGTGCTAAAACTTGTTAAATAGCATTTAAAACCTACCATGATTTTTGCCACATTATTTTGGGATTATGTTAATTGTTAATATACTAAGAGCTCCCCAAAATGAAAGAAGCCCGAACACCCTCACCATCTCTGGGAATAATTCCTTTTATTGGGAATTTACTCTGCACCTAGCACTTTACTAACATGGCCTTTCTAATCTTCACAATCCTATGACGTAGCCATTATAACGATCCCCACTTTAAGGATGAAGAAATTGGGATTTACAGATGTCGCCAACAGAGACATCTCTTGAATCCAGGAAATCTAATTGCCCCTCCTGAGCTCCGTGTCAATCCACGCTGCCTCAGCCTTTAAGGGTCCAAATTTGGCTGCCATCTAGATATGACAAAGGGTTAAGATCCTAGGAGGTCGTAGGGGATCTCTCCCGCCCCTCACCCACCTCCTACTCCGAGGTCGCCCTTTCCTTCTAGAAAGGGGACGCAACGAGGCGGCTGCGCTGCGCATGCTCGGCCGCAGAGCACTTCGGGAAAGGGGCTGGGCCCGCGCGGCTTTTCCGCGTCGAAGTTCCTGTGAGAAACCTCGCGTGGCGAGCTACCCGGAGGAAAATTAGTAAGCTTCCTTAAGCGGCTCTGGTGTCCGTCGTTATTCGTGCCCTAGCGATGGGCGGGGAGTTTCGCCTGTGGGAGGGAGGATGAAGCGTCGGGTTGGGCAGGGTTTTTAGAAACGGGGCCCTGCCTGCGTGCGGATTCCGCCGTGTGGAGTTCGGAAATCCCGGGACAGGCCTTGGATTGTGTTTGTGGTCTCCTCGAACCTTGTCCGCAGAGAGTCGGGGGGCCATTGCCCCCAAATTCCAGCGTTTCTCGCCGCCTGCTGTTCCTGCGTTGTAACTGGGCTTTCAGCCTTTGGGCTCTCCGCGGCCTCCGTTTCTAAATCGTTCATCTGATCACATTTGTGGCTTCTCCATTAACTAATGATTTCTTTAAACTTTAAAACCTGGAGCTCCTTTTTGCAAAATTGGGTTATACACAGGATCTCAGCTTTAAAAAGATTAAATAATTACTTTCAATGTTAGACTCGATGAATTCGGACTTGAAATGGGATTAGATGAAGGTGCAATCTTTTTATCACTTTATTTCAACATTTTGCTTCAGTGTACAGGATTGAGAGTATCTTGGTTTGCACGGAACTAGTGTTTGCAGACGGTTAACTTTTTCAGCTTTCTCAGGATGCAGTCTCGTTGTACTTTTCAATTAAACTGACCCAAAAGCTGGAAATCAGAAAAATGAATTTTCTCTTAAGAGTTGAACCACCAGTAACATCTGACAATAAATTGTATTCCTCATCACAAATTGATAAGACAAGAAGCCCTTAAAATTATAACAAGAACTATATTACATTTAGTCCTGACAGTAGCAGCAGGACTCAACACTGCCCTTTTAACTCCTAGATTGAGAAAGAGCCTTAGAGGAGTAGATGCCCTTGCTAAAATAGTGAATTTGCTTTTGGGGTTTTCTGTGAATGAAAAAGGATAGATGCAAAGCTGTAATCTTCCTCGTCAATGACCCAGCTACAAGGACCTTGAACTATATTCACCCAGATGGCAGAAAAGCTATTTTCTGAAAGTCTGTGCTAATCTAGCACAAATTAGTGCTTTGGACATCTCCAAAATACTTAAAATTTGGTGTATAACACATTAAGTGAATCTAGTGATTTTATTAGTTTCTTTAAAGTAAATTTATATTTAAAAATGAGATGTGAATGAAATGTTTGCTGAACCCCAAAAGCTACTGATTTACAAGATTAATTTCAAGGTTTTTGGTGTTTAAAGACCTTGATATGATTCCTGTCTGCTTTCCCAACTTCATTTCCTTCTATTACCACGTGTGCATTTTATCTTCAACAATAACTCCACTCCTTACACTGCCCATATACTTGTGCTTTTGCACATGCTGTCCCTATAGTACCTGAAATATCCCCCATTATTGCTTCATAGAAACCTACTTTAGAACCTACCTCAAGTTCATCTTCTAGAAGACTTTAACCATCTTGCCTCATTTCTACTTTGTACCTTGTATACACTTAAATTATTGCAATTATACTCTGCTAGGCAGAGCATTGTGAGTGTGGGGACATCCTAATGATCTCTGTAACTTTGTAAATAGTGGCTCCCCATTGCCTAAAGAATAAGCATGGACATTTTAGTTTAGTTTGAAAGGCATTTCATCTTCTGCCTCTAACCTTCCTATTAAGCCAGTTAAAGCTTGCAGAACTCAACTGAATAGTTTTATCTTTGCAAAGTGTAACATATATCAAAGCATCTGGAATGCAAAAAAATAAGAGGTTGGAGTATACCTGCTTCTAGACTCTTTTCATTAGTTATTTTATGTTTGCTTGTATCCATACTATACTGTCTTAATTACTGTAGCTTTCTAGTAAGTCCTCTAACGTTTGTTTGTTTTTTAGATTGTCTTGGCTATTATTTGCCTATTTGTGTGATGACTGACACTTTTGAAGGGATTCCAAGATGCCAAAACTCAGAGATACTTTACTTTTAATTGATGTTTGGACTTGCAGAGCCTATTTACTTTCAGGTGAAGGGAATCTACTTAATGACAATCTAGTAGTTAATTTCCAGTGAGTTCTGCTTTGTTGGTTGTATGTAATGCTCAGATTGGCTGGGCAGAGGCCATATGAGCTTTTATTGCACTTCACAGTCAGGCCTTCTTTATTGGGGCTTTGAATAAAAACTTGAGTTAAAGATCAGGGTGGTTGATTTTCAACCTCAGAAATAAAAGATAATGGCAAAATTTCTTGCATCTTTCATGTACTAACTCAGAATAAAACCATANATCCAAAAGGGAATTTAAAATTTTTTCAAGATGTAAAGCAGTATCTGTTTCTCAGTCAGAGCTTCAGAATTTGTCACAATAGCAGTGCGCTTGGCCATGTCAAACACTGAGGCGCAGCTGGCTCCCAACAGAGTTCAAGTTTGGATCCAAATGTTGTGTGGATCCAATTCCTATCCCTTTTCCATTTCAACATGCTCCTCTGTGGTCTCTTGGCTGTGTTTATTTCAAATGATAACTACTTCACCTGCAGCTCTCGCAAGTGGAGGATGCTCAGTCTCCTACGCCACCTGCCTTAGGATCTCAACTTGAATCTACATGCCCCATGCTCCCCATTGCTGCTCTTATGTAAAAATTAATGTTTCTTTAAAGCTTATACCATCAGGCTTTATTAGACACAACTCCTTATTACTGGCATCTACTCATCTCCTAATCACTCTTCAACACTCGTTGAAGAATTTGACTGCTAGCTCATTGTTTTCCTCTTCTGCCATGATTTCACCTTTCTCGTGGACGCTTCTAACACCCGGATCGCTCAGTGTTTTAGCTTCTCATTTTCAGTGAACTTTCCCCCTTTCCACTTGAACTTCCCCATCCCAGTGGCCACATTTTGAACCCTTTGATTGCCTAAAATTGCTCCACCTCTGAAAATATATTTAGATATCCCACTTTCTAAATACAGCCTTTAAAAAAAATTTTTTTTTAATTGGGGAATCGGAGGAGGGGAGCAGACAAGTTGCTGTCCTTTTGTTCTTCAGTCTAGTTGTGGAGGACATTGCTTCACTGGCCCATGTTGGTATTGTGATTATTGCACTCTTCCTGGCTGAAGTAGATCAGTCGCCAGCCATTGGACAGTGTAAGGGTCTCGGCCCGGACCCTAGGCCAGACAGACTCACTTTTAAAAAAAAATCATACTTCAGCTACTCCAGCTAGACTCTAAGCAGAACTTCCCAGTAAGACAATAAACGCCTAGCTTTACAAGAAATGGGTTGCAACAGAAATATTAAGAATGTTTTACAGAANAAAGCAAAGCTATATGGGGGAATAGTGGAGGAAGGGAAGGAAGTCAGTGTTGGTGCTCTGAGAACCTTGAGGCCTAGCTATCAACAGACCATTTTGGGCTTCCAGAAAATTACCATATTTAAATGGACTAATTTTAAAATAAGACTCTTCATCAATTCCTATTTTATTTTAGGAATCTAGAGAAAACTGTTCCCCAAAAAGAAACCCATTAGTTTGGAACTGGAGGATTCCTTTGTATCAGATACTCAGATGAAGGAATCACCGATAGAGGGTGAACCTGACAAGGCAGTGGCACCACAGCTGCTGCAGTTAGATGAAATTAAGACAGAACCCAACAATACCCAGGTAAATCATATTTTACCTTACTTTCTTTTCTCTAGAGCAGCGTTTACTTACAAATTTTAGTTACGCAGATACTGGTTTATTGGTTGAAAATTTTAAATCCTATCTTCCCCAAAATAGTTGATCAAATGATATAAGGTTAAGTGCCATGACAAGTATATAGAAGAATGTGACTTGACAGAATGAACTGTTTGGAATTGGGTTTTTTGGGTTGATAAAAGGATTGCTTAGGCTATCATGGGCCTAGCTAAGGTTAATACATTTTTGTCTTTGTTTTTCTTAACTTGAAACAATACAAGTGACTAATATGTTTTTATGCTACTGCCTCTATTAAGTAGTAGAATTAATACATTTAAATTCTTAGAATTGTTTTTAATGTTTTAATCCAAATTAGTTTCATATGTTTATTCTTAAACTTTTTTTGATATTATATGCTAAAGAACCTATAAAGGATAAATTGATTCTAGCTGTGAGTGTTCTGTAGGGCCAAATTTCCTTAGAATGTTTGCATATGATCTAGCTGAAATTTCTAATGAAACAAAAAGTAAATTCAATATTAATTTATTTCTAGTAATCTGTTTAGAAAGAGCCTAAAGTAAATCAGTATCAAGTAATGATATGAATCCCATTGTGTTGGTGACACTGTGGAATATTGTCCATGTAGGAAATACCTGTTGCCTTTTCAACCCATAGACATTCAAAAACAGGGCAAGTTTAGATAGATTGCGGTCAAGTTTAAATAGATTGCCAGCTGCCCTGAAAAAAGCCCTCCTTTGTGAACTCATTCAGCCCAATCTAACAGTTCTTGTGTTTAGGACTTTATGAAAAAAATGAGTTGTTAGAGATAACAAGGAAGGAAAATAGGTGTCATTATTGTGTATGTCTACTCTAGTTGTAGTAGCTAATGAGGGGCTGTGTTAACAAAAATTTCTTAAATCACATTTAGGTAGGATAGAGCTAATGTAGTAGTTGGTTGCTGCTGTCAGCCAAATGTCATTAAAAAGGGAATGCTTACCTATAGTTTATACAATTCACTGAATAGACTTGAGCATAATTTATCATTTCTGTTCTATCAAATGACGGTTGTTTAAAATGCATTGTATTCATTATTTTCAACTTTTTTTTAGGAGTATTGTCAAGCCCAACATTCCAAAACTCAGGAGAATGAACTGAAAATAAACACTACGTTCTCAGACAGTGGTAATACGATTATTTAAGTCAATCATGTTTATTCTGACCAATATGATGGTCAAGTTTTTCTACTTTTTTAGAATGCATTGTTTGTTTTGAGTTTTAATTCCAGAAGTAACCTCTAAAATAAAATGAAAGCATACTTAATTTTATATAAATACTAATTTTTCTTCTTCCTGTTTTGTGTTTATAGCCTCACAGTTGACTATAGGCATTCAGCTTTCTCTGGCATCATCTGGCTTGAATAAAATGCTTCCTTCAGCTCCAGCCACAGCTGTTCAGGTTTCCTGTGCTGGCTGCAAAAAAATCCTCCAGAAGGGGCAAACTGCTTATCAGAGGAAAGGGTCTACACAGCTTTTCTGCTCCACACTGTGCATCACTGAGTACATTTCAGCTGCCAATACACCAGCTCTTCCCAAGAGAACTTGTTCAAACTGCTCAAAGTATATAATTCTAAATTATG
This sequence comes from Hipposideros armiger, assembly GCF_001890085.2. Lineage (NCBI taxonomy): Eukaryota > Metazoa > Chordata > Mammalia > Chiroptera > Hipposideridae > Hipposideros > Hipposideros armiger. Next base: position 3,938,821 of record NW_017731360.1, on the reverse strand, counting down.
CCCCCTTTACTTCCCTACATAGATCTTGATGAGTGTCTTGGCTGTAGTTTTCTACATTTTCATTTTTTCTGAAGAAATATCACCTTGGTTTAGTGAGAAGAAGCTGCTTCTGCTTTCAGTGCCTCTACTAGACTCTTTAGAAATAGGGGTTTTTTTTTGTTGTTTATTGAGAGATTTGCAAAATTAAAATGTGAGGCGTTCTGTTTCTTTTCAAGCCACATTAAGTAATGTGGCTTCCAAAACTTATTTTTCTATTCTTTTCATTTGAAATTCTCTAGAAGTGAGGTTGTATGCCCGTTTTATTTTATCATTTAACTGTGTAAGAGCAACCTACTAAAAAATTAATCATATAACAGTTATTTTGGATCTTCCAAGATATAAAATTATGTTTCTTTTGCAGTGGTAAAATGAAGCTATTTAATTCTTTTGAAAAACTGAATAGCCATTGGTAAATGTAGGTGGATGGATGTAATCTTAAGATTTCTGTGAACTATTTTTGTGGTCTTTGTTGCTAACTGCTTTACATACTCATATGTATGACTATATAGATGCATACATACGAAAGGAAGTAGAGGTAATTTCATAATGAATTAGTGAAAAATGTTCAGAACTTGGAGCTCTACCCTGAACGAGTATAAAGGAGAGGCTTATTGTAGTATAATCCTGGTTTGTTAGTACTCATTAAATGATAATGCTAAGTTTTAAATGTCTGTTTCAGAACAAGAAAGCAGATAGGCTACCAGTTTTACTTCTAAATATAATAAATTCCTTTAACATAATGTCTTGTTTTGGAATTGGATTGCCATAATTTAAATCTTGCTTCCTTCATTTAGTTATATGTTGCTATTCAAAGTGTGATCCTTGAGCAGCTGTATCAGCATCATCGGGGTCCTTGTTAGAAATGCAGAATGTCAGGTCTCATCAAGACCTATTGAATGAGAACTGCATTTATCCCCAGGTGATTCATATACAGTAGTCCTCCCTTATCTGTGGGGGACACATTCCAAGACCCCCAGTGGATGCCTGAAACCGTGGATAGTACCAAACTCAGTATATACTGTTTTTTTCCTATACATACAGACCTATGATAAAGTTTAAATTAGGTACAGGAAAACATTAACAATAACAATAACAAATAATAGAATAATTATAACAATATGCTGTAATAAAATTAAAGTGAATATGGTTTCTCTCAAACTATCTTATTGTACCTGCACTCACCCTTCTCGTGATGATGCTATGACTGCAGGTAATGAAACCGCAGAAAGCAAAATCTTGGATAAGGGGAGACTACTGTCCATGCTGAAGTTTGGAAAGCATTGAGAACTTCTTCCTTAGTATTCCCATCTGTTTTGTTAAATGTACATAGGAAATATGAGCATTAAATAATATATTTAAGTGATCCAAACAATACTGGCATGTAATAGCTCTTAAATGTTAGGTATCACTATTATTCTCTTAACAAACTCGCAAGCCCTTTTTATTGGTTGCTTCAGTTCCCCTCATTTGGCTGCTGCTTCAGGGGTTACCTGTTGCTTCAATTCTTACTCCCTGGAACTTTACTTACCTTTCTCTAATGCTTTTTCAACCCTTTAATACTATATTTTGTCTTTTTTTCTGTTTTGCTATGGGCTGTATGGCACTCTCTTCAGTCTGCTTTCTTCGTCTGCAGAATCATAAAACTGGAAGGGACCCTAGAGATCATCCAGTGCAAACATTTTCTTTTGGTTTTGAGGAAACTGAGGCCCTGAGAAGTTAAGGTATCATGTTGCTATGTTTGCAGTTTATCCATCATACATCTTTAGCCGATCTCCCAGACAGATTGAAAAGGCTGAAGCAGGAAGGATTTAGTGTGGAAGTTGTTCTCAAAGGCAAAGAAATCAAATATGAGGGCTGGCCGAGTGGCTCAGTTGGTTAAGAGCTCGCTCAAGATTGCAAGCTCTGAGCAACAGCAGTTCGAGTCCCAGCCCAAGCTGAGCTGCCGCTGAGCTGCCAACAGGTGGCAGGATAGTTCAGATAAAAATTTTTAAAAATTAAAAAATTAAAAAAAAAAAGGGCCGGCCGAGTGGC
>NW_017731360.1:3924435-3935792 GCF_001890085.2 Hipposideros armiger | reverse complement strand
GACTCACGGCAGCCCACCTCCAGGTCGAGCTGTTGTTCACCATCTTAGCTGTAGAGGGTGCAGCGTCACTGGCCCTCATGTGGGATCTGAACCGGGGCCTTGCTGCTCAGAGCTGGCGTCCCAAGCCAACTCCTAACCAGTGCGCCACTTGCCTGGCCCTAAAATCTGTTTTTGAGTTAATGAAGTTTTTACTCTATTTTCATGAACCAAATGAAAAGTAGCTTTGAAAATGACATTTTAAGCCATTAGATTTTTTTGGGAGTTATATATTTAAGAAGTGTCATTTCTGCACTCTCGTTGGAACCAATCAGAAATCTTGAGAGCAATCAGTAGAATTCAAAATAGGCCCATGCACTAATGCTATAACACTTATTTATAGGAAAGTTCTCCGACTTACACTTAGTCTTTATTTTTTTACCTTGTGTTTTCATCATTTTATTTTTATTTTTTAATTAGTTTCAGGTGTATGCTCAGTCTTTTAAAGCTAATTGTAGGCACTTTTAACAAAATTCACTTTTTGATTTTTTATTAATTTAATAAAGTAGAAGCCAGCAATCTAGTATGCTAATAGCAGTATAAACCAGAAAGCATTTTCACTTCCATGCTTCTGTCAATGCAATTTCTTCTGCCTCCCTTCCCATCTGACTAATTTTGCATCCTAAAGGTCTGCCTCAAGTATCTGTACCTCTTGTCTATTCTCATACCCTTCCTCTCACAACCATGCCATTCACCCAGATTAATTGTTCTATGATTTGTGTTTTGATAGTTTTTGACTCCTAAAGCATCGATCATAAAAGTAATGTTTTTAAAGAATTGATATTACCCAGATTAGACTATGACCCTCTCACCAGTGGGGACTAGATTATTGTCATCTTTCTGTCCCCAAGGCCTAACCACTGCCTGGCACACAGTGAATCCTAGAAGAATTTTTGTCCAATGAACTACAAGGATAGCATAACTTAGATACCGCATTTAGAGCTGTATTTTAAACCAGTAAAATGATGACGTGATAATGAAATGAGCCTGTTGTTTTGGGTACCATCTGTTTAAGAGGATGGAAAAATCATACATTAAAAAATTTGGAAATGTTAATTTTAGGGGTATTTCATCTGAAAAACTATTATCCTGAAAGATTGCTATTCTGAGGGTTCTAGGTAGCCACAGGTATCTTGGTATTTCCTGTAGCAGCAGTTCTTAAATTTTCCCTTTCACACTCTTAAAAAAATTATTGAAGACCCAAAGAGCTTTAGTTTTAGGTAGGTTATGTCTACCAGTATACACTGTGTTAGAAATTAAAACTGAGAACATTTATTTTGTTAACCCATTTAAAATAATAAACTCGGTGCATGTTGACATAAATATTTTAATGAAAAATAGCCATATATATTTAACTTAGTGAGAAGAGAAATTTTAAGAAAAATTTAGTGAGCACTGTTTTATCCGTTTTGCAAAACAATTTAATGTCTGGCTGAGTTTTCATATCTGCTTCTGCTTTCGGTTTGTTGCAAAATATTGTTTTGGTTGAAGTCTGAAGAAAGTCTGGCCTTATAATAATTGGAAAAGGGAGATGCATTCTGCTAGCCTTTCAGATAATTGTGGATGCTCTTTTTTGATACAACATCAGTAAACAAAGGGTAGTTTTTTAAAGGTTAGTTGTAATGTGGAATCTGAAACCATATCAGTAACGTTTTTGTACTGTTATATTAAAATTCATTGGTGTATTTGTACTTTGGTCCTTTTACCTGTAAATGATTTTTGTTACATGCAATCATTTGAAAATATTGGTTCACTGAGTTATGCAGATCTTCCAGATGTTGACATATTTCATTATGCAATATTTTAAAAACCACATTTGTTTCTAAAAATCACTAATCTTATTAGGAAACTCTTCAAGTTTTGGGAAGCGATTAAGCTGGAGGTGGCAGATACAAGTTTTCCAAAATTCTTATTTTCAGTGAAAGCTCAACTTTTATCATTGGCAATGATACTTGTTTTGGGACATGACAGTTGTTTTTCTTTAAGTAACAGTCTTGCTTTACTCATTTTTGAGAAAATACCTGCCAGGTATCCACTTCTGGATAATTGTTTATCTGATACTTGTTCTTTCAAGTAACAGTGTATTCCATGAGAATGGTAGCTAACTCAGGTTGTAACTCAACATTCCCACATGAGGTTTTCCTTGAGGCAACCATTATATGTTGACATGCAGGGGAAATACTTTATGCCTCTATCCCATGCATCACACAGAATATTAAGAAGATGTGATGTACTCAAGAATCAAGTAATAAAGTCAGTAATTTTTTACAGGGAATGCATGGCAGTAACAGTAGTACTGGTACATTTTAGTGCCACTGCCTTGATTTGTGCTAAGGCTCTGGCAGTTTTACCCACCATTGCTTTTTCCCCTCCTAGTTTATTGAGGTGAAATTCATATAACAAAAAACCATTTCAGTAGCACTTTCTAACACTGTTATCTAGTTCTAAAACATTTCTATCACTCCAAAGTCAATTGCTTTATTCATTAAGCACTTTCTCCCCTTTTCCCATTGTCTCCCCTCAGCCCCTGGCAACCACCAACCTACTTTCTGTCTATGGATTTTATCTATTCTGGATATTTCATATAAATGGGATCATACAACATGTGACCTTTTTCGTCTGACTTTTTTCCCTTAGGATGATTTCGAGGTTCATCCATTTTGTAGCATGTATATCAGTACTTTGTTCTTTTTTATAGATGAGTAATATGCCACTGCATGAACATACCACACACAATTTGTTTATCCTTCCATTCACTGATGAACATTTGGGCTATTTCTGTCCTTTGGCTGTTGTGAATAGTGCTTTTATGAACATGCATGTACATGTACTTCTTTTGAGTACTTGTTTTCAATCCTTTAGGGTATAAACCTAGGAGTGGAATTGCAGGGGCCCACCGTTGCTTTTGCACCATCAGTTCAAATGTCAACACAGTGAAAAAGGCAAAACACCTTAATATGAAAATAGTTTTGATCTTGTGGAACCCCTGAAAGTATCTGGGGGATCCCCAGGGATTTGCAGACCAGCTTTTGAAATCTGTCCAATTCTAAAGTCAGTCAAGTATGAATATGGCTTCTGATCATTGTATTATCACTAGCACCAACTAATACAGGCTAGCTAATTCTTAAAACTGCACTATCAGATGTGTTTTATGGTCCCTACTGTATAGATGAGGAAGTTAACCTTTAGGGAGCATAAATGATTTGTTCATTGTTACTTAATATATTGTAAATGAAAGAAGATACCAAATTCAGGTTTTCTTATTTCAAGGCTGATATTACTATTTCACAGCTCTTCAGGTAAATGAAACAACAGGGGAGAGGGTTGTTTGAGGGAGTGATTTAGCTTATAAAAAGAAAGAAATTATCATTGTGGTGAAGTGTTTAATGGTGCCCTTGTTATTTATTTTTTAGAGACATTTTAAATCTGAAGGATGTGATCAGCGTCCCGCTGGAAGACACTATCTCTAGCAAAAATTTTTGTAGTCAATCTTGTCTTTTATCATATGAAGGAAAAAGAAAACCATTTGTTACCATATATACTAATTGTGTTTTAACCAAATGCAACATATGTCAGAAGACTACTCTCGTAAGTTGCAATTTGTTTTCAACCTTTAGGAACTCTGATTCTTCTTAAATATCAGAATTTTTACTAAATCTTTTTTATTTTTTATCCTAGATTCAGTATGAAGTAAAATACCAGAACGTGAAACATACTCTTTGCAGTAATGCCTGCTTTTCAAAGTTTCACTCTGCTAACAACCTCATCATGAACTGTTGTGAGAACTGTGGAGCTTACTGTTACACTAGCTCTAGTCTGTTTCATATACTTCAGATGGAAGGACAGTCTCTTTACTTAAATAGTTCAAAGAGTGTTACAGCATCTAAGCAGGTATGAATAAAGATCTCTTGCCTAAAGTGAGGACCACTCCATTTGAATTTGACTGCATAGGATTCAAATAAAAAGTCAGCGATTGAGTTCCTTCCATTAATTGGCTTGTGAATGGTTCCCCTGTAGGAAAATGTGGGGATATAGATGTTAGTACCATTGAGAACAGTTTCAGTTGGTAAGATGATGGAGGAGATGAAATAAAAGACTTGACAGTTCCTTCTTGCAATTCCTTATACTTCATGATAAGTGTTATATGGAGATTTTCCTAAAAAATCTCAGGGTGATCATCTTACCTTGAAGAAAGGCAAGCAAATTGAAGCTTGTTTATAAACTACAAACAAAGATAGTGAAAATAACTATAGTCTACTGGTCAGTAAGACCCAACCACAAAAGTGTTTCTACTTTTAGTTCCTCGTATTCTTAACCTAAGCGAGGTTAATTAAGGTGAATCAAGAATGTCATGCTTTTTCTGAATCATGAGGAAATAAAACCAATGAGAAATAATCCCCTACCGTTGATAGGAGAACCTTGAGTGGATGGTTCTGAGAACAGACAAGCTGACCCTGCTTTGGTGGACTGAGATGAACACAATTAGTTGTCCCGAATCCATTTCATGAGGTGGGACTGTAACATATCTTGTTTAGATGATGTTTTGAGACCCAACTCTATCCCTATAAATTCTTCCTTAAAAACAAGCAGTTGAGGGCCAGCCGAGTGGCGCTTTGGTTTAGGAGTTGGCTTGGGACGCCAGCTCTGAGCAGCAGGGTCCTAGTTAGGATCCCACATGAGGGCCAGTAATGCTGCGCCCCCTACAGCTAAGATGGTAAAAAACAGCTCAACCTGGAGCTGGGCTGCCATTGAGTTGCCCGTGACGGCGTAGGCTGCAGTGGGGCTGGCCGGCAGCTGGCGTGGGCTGTCGTGAGCGGCCATCCAATGGCCAGTGAGCGACTGCCTCACCCGGGAAGAGCGCAGTGATGGCACCAACATGGGCCAGTGAAGCGACATCCTCCACAGTTAGACTAGAACAAAAGGACAGCAACTTGTCTGTCCCCCTTCCCCGATTCCCCAATAAAAATCTTTAAAAAAAAAACAACAACAAGCACTTGAGGATGGGAGTCTTAAGCCTCATTTCAAATAGATCATTGTGAGCCACATCTTTTCTATGGCAGAATGCCCACACCATGAGAGTCTCGTCTTGGGACCAGAAATGGGAGGGTGGGTGGAACACATGGAAGCCTCCCAAAGGCAAGAAATGCCATTCCTTCTTTTCCTTCTTTATCCTTTACGCTCAATAGACTGTGTCCTGTTTCAGGAGCCTGTGTTGAGTACTGTTATTCAGCCTATGTGATGCGGCAGGGCTGATTTGTAGATGAGTTAAAAAGCGCCACCTAACACTGTGTGCACCATATAAGATATTATGTGTTAGTGGTCATGGAGAAAACCCAAATTGTTAGTGAACTGTAATTAAGTAGAAAATGTTCAAATCCGTGAATCTAAAAATGAGGTGGCTTTGTATTTTAAAGTGGTTTGGTATAATTGTAATTATTCAGGCCATTTCTTGTTAATAAAGTATTAAGTATTATTAGCTTTCCCATATGAATAAATCATAAATTATACCACTATTTTTGGTTAATGTTAAATACTGGTGAATTAGGGGTTTCTCAAAATACAAAAATGCATACTAATAAAGGATAAAAATATAAATTTTCACAATTATATTCTTTGTTTCATTCTTCCTTTCCCAGTATCCTGTTCTTTCACAGAAAAACAAAATTCATGTAGGGTATTTTCATGTGTCTGCACTTTTTGCCCCCAAAAGCAGCTCTGTTTCATCACTGCCATCAGTGTTAACTTCTTAAGTCCAGGAATGACTGTTCCTGTTTCACTAGAAAGAATAGGTGGTGAACCTCAGTTTATATCCTCTTCCTTTGCACACTTACTGCTTACTAAACACATTATATCCTACACCTCTTACTGCTGGTATGCTGCTTTCATTCATTGTTTGCAATTTTTACCATGAAGTTAGCCTAGAAAAACAGCGACTCTCATAGCATCTTGTAACATGTGTTAAGCACCCTTTTCTGGCTCTTCCTTAGCATCAGTAGGCTTTCCCAAGTTGATACCCAAATAGGCATTGAGGGTAGACCTATAAGACTTTTGTTTATCAAGTTGGCTTCGATTGCTTGGGATGGTGAACGAACTTCTGTGACCGCTTTCTTCATTGCTTGCATATATATTATTACTATTAATATATCTGACAGATAATGCAAATAGTTATCTAATAGATTGACTAATTTCCTGCATGTTAATCATTGTAATCCATGATACCTTTTTTTCTGGTTTTTAAAAATGTAAAAATGTGGCTTCATTATTTGTAGAGCAGTGGTAGTGGGTATGTTTTTATAATATGTTAATAACTTGTCATATACCAGGAACATGAATATTATTTTAATCTCTTAACAGAAACCAGCCAAGACACTTATATCTGCTCTTTGGAAATCGGTGAAGACCTCAGATGAAATGATTGAGATTACCAATGACTCAGGGAAGACAGAGCTTTTCTGCTCTGTTCGTTGTTTCTCTGCTAACAGTAAAGCTAAGATGGAATCTTCTACAGGTAATTTTTATTTAGTAGTTATCAGAGGTTTAGTAACTATTGAATATTACTCCTTCCTTTAATTTATAACCTTGATTCATTTCCAAATTAAACTGTCTTACAAGTGAAAACCATTCAAAACTTGTTTCAAAGAAATGTTTTCCAGTATTTTTGTGTAAAAGGAAGGCTACTTCACCACCAGAGATTTAGTATTTAATTATAAAGACTGTTGTATTAGAATATAAAATCTTGTACTTAGCCCTGCTTTGTTAAAAAAATAAAATAAAAAAATGCTATTGGTTAACGTTTTTCACAAGAAGTAGAGCGAGTTGGAAATAATTTATGAAGTTCACCAATAAAAACACACAGATGATCCAGGGCCAACTATGTTTTCCATTAAAGAGCCACGTATAGGAACAGTGGTGCTATTTACATAGACAGTGGAGTGAAAGGATCCCCTGGGGCTTGTACATCTTGCAAACTGGCTTATTATAGACATCTCTGCAGTACTAGCTTAGACAACAGCCCAGCTCGATTTGTATTGAGATTTGTGAATCCTGAAAGAATTAGAAATGATACCATTAGGAGATTCTATAGGAGTCTTTTTTCTGTTCTTCATTGGTAATTTCACATAAAAGATATGCTTGAAATTTCAAGCAAATAGTATCAAGACTGAGAAATTGTGTGCAAAGGTAGTGATAGGAAATCTAAGTTATCAGTTTGATGTTGTTACTAATGTTATCCTAAAGAAACTGGCTATCCTTAAGCCCTAATAAAAAATTACTGCAATACCCAGCAATACCTAAAGCTATTAGATATTTGCATTGTTTGTTGAAACACTTGTTATTAAACAGTACTTTCTGATTGATTCTGCCTGGCTTATAAGAAATCTTTTTATTTTTATCAGTAAATGTTTCCATGGTGCATGATACTTCAACAGAGCTCCTTTCTGCAAAGAAGCTCCTTTCTCCAAAGAAAGATACGACTCCAGTTATAAGCAATATAGTGTCGTTGGCAGATACTCATGTTGCCCTGCCCATCATGAACTCTGATGTCTTACAAGGTAAAAATTGATATGAAGATACTTGACATATGTACTGTTGCCATACTTGATGAATCTGTCTGTTTTCTAAGTTTTTGTTGCATGACATGAAAGAAGCAATTATAGTTTATGATGCTATTCTATAGATTATGGTATAAGATCTTAAATTTATGCTTTATTTTAAACAGATACAGTTTCTTCAGTAACAGCAAATGTGATTGCAGATGTAAGTTTTATTTTTTTTGCTCTTCAACTTTTTAAAGTATGTTTTGTGCGTGTGTATATGTGTGTGTATCTGAGCATATTAACTCCTATTTTGATCCTACAGCTGAAAAAAGCAGAGCAATAAACACCTTTTGATATTTATGTTCAGTTTCCCAAATCTCAAGTTTGACTTGAAATTATTAATGAGAATATTTAAACAGAAGTATTATTAGTCATAGTTTTTCCTCTGGGGTCGTTATTACTTTTCCTCATACTTAGTAAGCAATTCTACTCACCAGAGCAGTAAGAATTATTTTTATTACAATTACATACCAAATGACCCTTTGAACAGTTAATGCTGAATCTAGAGTGCAAATAAGTTATAATAATAATGTTCCCCGTAGTGGAGCTCATACTGTAATGCGCCCATTCACTTTATTGTGTTACTAGAATAGATGTGTTTAATATTTTAATTGACTATTTGAAAACTGTTAAAACAAATGTTATTTTATCATTTTCTAAAGATTCCTAAGAGTTCACCCAGTGAGTCAAGTAGTGGTGTTGCTAGTAGCAGTGTCGAACAGCCAAGTCTTGCACCATCTTCATCAGTACTCGGTCAGCATACGATTGGCTCCAGTATAGAAGTACAGAAAGAGCAAGTGTCAAACCAAGATGATGCATGCAGTATGGAATCTATGAAAAGAAGTGATAGACTGTGTCGCCCAAAATTTACATCCAAAGTACAAAAAGTTAAAGGTAAATCACGAAGTATTAAAAAATTTTGGTGTTCAAATTTTCAGCAGTTAGAAAACAGTGTTAGAAAGAATGTAACATTCTGTTATTCATGCCAGTTGTTCTGCCAAAAAAATTTTAGGTATGGAAGGCAATCATTTGCAGCCCAAGGAATTACTAATTGGAAAAAAACTCTGGAAAAATTCAGAAAGCATGAAAAAAGTAAAATGCATTTGAAGTCATTGCAATTTTGGAGGGAACACCAGTTTTGTGACAAAGCTGTCAATGGTAATTTATCTATTCATTCAAAACAGATTGAAGAAAATACAAAGTACCTAAAGCTTATAATTGAAAATATTTTATTTCTTGGAAAGCAGTGTTTACCCTTAGGAGAAAACGACCAGTCTATTTCATCTGTGAATAAAGGCAATTTTTTAGAATTGTTAGAAATCAGAGCAAAAGATAAAGGAGAAGAAATATTTCAACTTACGAATTCACAGGTTGACTTCTATAATAGTACACAAATTCAAAATGATATTATTGAAATAATAAAGACTGAAATGTTGCAAGATATTGTGAATGAGATCAATGTCTCCTCAGCTTTTTCTATAATATGTGATGAGGCAACTTATAGTGTCACTAAAGAACAGCTTTCAATTTGTGTAAGATACCCACAAAAAACATCAAAGGCTATTTTAATTAAAGAAAGATTCTTGGGTTTCATAGATGTTGAAGAGATGACTGGGACCAACTTACACAGGACTATCACAACTTACTTGCAGCAAATTGGAGTTGATCTGAATAAATTACGAGGCCAGGCCTATGACAGTACCACTAATTTGAGGGTGAAATTTAATAAAGTTGCAGCAGAATTCAAGAAGGAAGAGCCAAGAGCTTTATACGTACATTGTTATGCACATTTTTTGGATTTAGCAGTCATTAGGTTTTGTAAAGAAGTAAAAGAACTCCGAAGTACTCTAAAGATTCTCAGTTCTTTGTTCAACACACTTCATATGTCGGGGGAAATGTCTGCAAATTTTCAAAAGATTTGTAACCTAAGTCAAAACAAAACATGCAAGAAACATACCTCACAATCATGTTGGACAGTCCATGACCATACATTACTATCTGTGATTGAGGGTCTTCCTGAGATTATCGAAACACTCAACATTGTATCAAACCATTCTTCAAATACAAGTTTGTCTGATGAATTGAGTGATTTGTTGACACTGGTTTCCAAATTTGAATTTATCTTTTGTCTAAAATTTCTTTATCGAGTATTAAGCGTTATAGGAATTCTTTCCAAAGAGCTTCAAAGTGAAACCATAGACATTTTCTCTTTGTCTTCAAAAATAGAAGCAATTATGGAATGTTTATCATCTGAAAGAAATGATGTCTATTTCAAAACTATCTGGGACGGAGCAGAAGAAATATGTCAAGAAATAACTCATAAAGGTTTTGAAGTTGAAAGACCTTTTCAGAAAAGAAGAAAAATTCAGAAAACAACAGACCTTGACAATTCAGGCAGTATGTTTTTTCCTACCTCAACAGAAGAACAATATAAAATTAATATTTATTACCAAGGATTAGATGCTATATTACAAAATTTAAAATTATGTTTTTCAGAGTTTGATTATTTCAAGATGAAGCAAATTTCAGAACTATTATTTAAATGGAATGAACCATTAAGTGAAGCAACAGCCAAACATATCCAAGAATTTTATAAACTTGATGCAGACATCATCCCAGAACTTAGATTTTATCGGCAATATGCAAAGCTCAACTTTGTCATGGATTATGATAACATCAACTTTATCAATCTTGGCTCTTTGTTTATTCAGCATGGTCTTCACAATAATATTCCTTGCATATCAAAGCTGTTAGATATTGCTTTGTCTTGGCCAGTTACTTCAACAAGCGTTGAAAACTCATTTTCTGTACTACCTCGTCTTAAAACATATTTATGTCATACCATGGGACAAGTGAAGTTCAGTGGCTTGGCCCTGATGGCTGTTGAACAGGAATTGGTAAATAAACTGATGGAGCCAGAAAGACTCAATGGAATTGTGGAAAAGTTTATCCATCAGATGAAAGAAATATAGTACTTGCTAATTTGAATTTACACCTGAAAGACTTCCGTGTTTCTGTTGGAACATAAGTTTTTATTGCAAATTTTTGTCTCAAGAAAAACATTTTTTTATCTTCAACTTGCCTTTTTCACTTTACAAGGTTGTTTTTGAGATTGTCCCATGTCAATACGTAGTATTTTTTTTTTACAACTGTAAGATTTAATTGTATTGATGTATTGTAAAATATTGGAACAGTCCCTGCTGATAAACACTTTCTTTCTAATCTTTTGCTAGTATAAATAATGCTGCATTTAATAACCTTGTACACAGGTCTATTGCACATTGAGTTACTGTAAGATAAAATTTTAATTAGAATACTAGGTAAAAAATTTGTGCATTTTTGATAGATATTAGCAAATTGCTTTCTACAAGGATTATGCCAATTTACAGTCCCACCAACGGTTGAGAGTGCCTGTTTCTTCAAATCTTTGTAAAGCAGGGTTATCAAATGTTTTGATTTTTGCCAATCTGCATCTGAATGGTATTTTAATCTCTGGCGATTAAACCTCAGTGGAATTTTGTATTTTCACTTAAGAAAAAGCTTGGGTATCTGCTTGAGCCATTTGTATATCCTTTTCTATAAACTGTATCATTTAAACATTAAAACTATTGCTGTGTTTTTGGTTGACACAATAACTGGAGGAACACAATAGGAATTCTTTTTTTTTTAAGATTTTTATTGGAGAATTTGGGGATGGGAACAGCGCTGGGGAATTGGGGGATGGGG
>NW_017731360.1:3915464-3920560 GCF_001890085.2 Hipposideros armiger | reverse complement strand
CCGGCTTCTGGACGGCCGCTCACTGAGGCTGCTGGCTACATACGGTAGCCCATGGCAACCCACTGCAGCAGGGGCTGCAGCCTCCGCTGTCGCAGACGACTCTCATCAGCCCAGCTCCAGGTTGAGCTGTTGTTCAGCATCTTAGCTGTGGAGGGCAGTGTCACTGGGCCTCATATGTGGGATCCGAACCGGGGCCCTCTGGCGTCCCAAGCCAGTTCTTAACCAACGCGCCACTCAGCTGGCCCTCCCATGGTCTTTTTTAAAAAAACATTTTTTGAAATATACTTCGTATTACAATTCATCCAAAGTACAATTTAATGGTTTTTAGTAAATTCACAGCTATGTACATATGTCACCAGTAATTTTAGAGCATTTTCATTACCTCAGAAAGAAACCCTTCATCCTTTTAGTAATCATCCTTCTATTCCGCTTATACTCCCCTTCCTCAACCCCATCTCTCCCCCCTAGTCCTAAACCACCACTAATCTACTTTGTAGATTTCCCTGTTCTGACCATTTCATATAAATAGAATCACATATGCGGTCTTTTGTGACTGACTTCACTTAGCATGTTTTCAAAGTTTACGTTGTAGCATGTATGACTACACTTCTTTTTATGGCTGAGTAATATTCCATTGTTGGGATATACAATTTTTTTATCCATTTATTAGCTAATGGACATTTGAGTTGTTTCCACTTTTTCACTATTATGATCATAATACGCACATATACATTTTTGTGTGAACATGTTTTTCTCTCTCTCAGGTATTACAATTGCTGAGTTATAGGTAACTGAAAAACTGCTGTTTTTCAAGGAGGCTACACCATTTTACATTCCCACCAGCAGCCTGTGAGGATTCCAAATTCTCTACATCCTTGTCAACACTCATTTGACTTTTTGATTCTAGACATTCTAATAGGTGTGAAGTGATTGTCTTTCCCCCCACCCCCAACTTTAATGAGGAATAACTGACACATAAAATTGTTACGCGCCAGCCGAGTGGTGCATTGGTTAAGAACTGGCTTGGGACACCAGGGATCCCCGGTTCGGATCCCACATGAGGGCGTGACACTGCCCTCTACAGCTAAGATGTTGAACAACAGCTCGACCTGGAGCTGGGCTGACNTGTCACTGGCCCTCATATGTGGGATCCGAACCTGGGCCCTCTGGCGTCCCAACGCGCCACTCGGCTGGCCCACAATAGGAATTCTTAATCTACTTTATGAAACTAGGACTATCCCAAAAGACAGGGCTCTTTTTCTATATTTATACTTTACAAAAGTTTAGATAACAGGAAATCAGTTCCTCAAAGATCTGAAACAATTTATGATAGATATATCTGTGCCTGGATTTTTTTTTTTTTTCCTTTTTGGAGGAATATTTCTCTGCCACTTTTTCCTTTCTCTCATCAATTTTTATAATTTCTAATTTTTCTAGAAAGAGCATCCGTTTCAGTGAGACTTTCTCTCAAGTATATTTGCTTAGAGTTATAGAAAGTATTCTCTTAATTTCCTCTGTATACCTATACTAACTTTCTTCATTGATCTATACACGTTTTCTTTCTTGATTACACCAACTAGGGGTTTCTTTTATTGTTTTTCTTACACATTCTTAGGTTTATTTATCCTTTTTTAAAAATTATGGTTGGTTTTAACATAGAAAAATACAAAGAACATAACAAGTAACATTTAGTTCTATTAAATCCTAACATTTTGCCATGCTCCAGATTTTTATTTCGGAAATAAATTATAGATAAGTTAAAGCTGCAAATCTTTTCCTGATAACATTTCTACAGTTTTATACTTAGTATGTAGCCTTGTTTATAAACTTCACATAAAACTCTATGTTGCATTGTATATATCTTTTTAGTTTGCTTTTTTCTCTCAATGTTTGAGATTTCTATACGGATTTCTAGTTCAATTATTTTAACTGCTGAATAAAAATCTGTTATGAGTATACAAGTTCTTCCTTTATTTAAATGGATATTTTATGTTGTCTCCAATTTTGCACTTTTATAATACTCCAGTGATCATTTTTATATGCACTTGTACATTCATCTAATATTTATTGAGCAAATACTATATACCAGACACTATTCAAGCTGCTGGAGATTCAGCAAAAAATAATAAGGTCCTGACTACAATGAAACTTAGTTTTCTAATATGGAACTCCAAGAAAGATACTAGAAGAGGTTGCTTACCAACTCTTCATGTAAGTAGATATTTGTACGCTGCACTAGGATAAAAGATGAGGTTTTTGGGAACTGGCCATTTAAGGCCCTACCCAACCATACATCCCTGGCACACCAGTTGGGAAGGTCTGCTTTAGGGTGTTCGCTTAGAAGTAGATTTGATGGGTCAAGGCTATGAGCATCTTCCACTTCAATTAGACTCATGGTTATACAATTTTTCCATTCCCACCAACAATATCTGAATGTCTCTGTTCTACATCTTTGCCAACATTTGGTGTTGTCGTTTTACTTTTAAAAAAATTCATTGATTTATTTTTTCAGCTGAGCCATCCTGCCATCTGTTGGCAGCTCAGCAGCAGCTCAGCTCAGGCTGGGAATCAAACTGCCTTTCCTCAGAGCTCAAACGCTTGAGCGAGCTCTTAACCAACTGAGCCACTCAGCCAGCCCTTCTACTTTTATTTTTTTAAAAAAAAACAATATAGAAGGCAGTTAAATCTCTAGTACTGAATGCTTATTGCATGTATTTTCCTCCTTTTCTGTTTGGTAAGAAAGTATTTAACACTGAACTTTCCTCTGAAGTCACCTGTTTGTCTACCATGTGTTTTTCTCATTTTCATTATTTTCTAGCTATTTGCACATGTTTCTGTCTTGTCATGGAAGCAATAGTTAGTTTCAAGAGGCTGGTTTTTTATTTTTAATTTTCAAATGTTTTGTTTTTTACTTAAATAATCTATAAAGCCAGCGATAGACCTAGACCTGAAAAAGGAAACAAAAAACAGCTGTCTTTGTTGAATGCCCACTATGTAACCTAGAACTTTCCTCCATGCTTTATTCTGTTTAGTTCTCACAACAACCTATTTTACAGAGGAAATTAAGACAGGTTATGGATCACACAATTAGTAAATGGTAAATGTAGGATTTGTGCCCAAGCGGTGTGACTCCAAAGCCCATGCTCTCAATCACTGCTCTATTATCTCATACAAACTTATCAGATATTCATAAACATAAGTAACTACCAGGAAATGAATTAAAGAATAGAAGATGGCTGAAATAACAGCGTAATTTTTAATCTCCCCAAATCCCTCCATAAAAGCAAAAATCCATGCACAGCATCTACAACAAATCTTGGTGACACAGTAATCCCCACAATCCCAAAATGAGATTAGGTAGTAACAAACTGAAATGCAGGTATAAAACCTGAATGTCATCAGCTGTCTGTATAGAAGGCCATGGAGGAAAAGCAATGGGATATTTGGTGCCTTAAGAACAGAAGATCCCCAAAATCAGGTTTCCATTGGAAAGCATGCAGGCCAGTTTGAAAACAGCCAAAACAGGGAAGGTTCCTGAAGATGCCAATTTGCAGCTGAGTTTAAGGGGACTGTGCTAAATTCTGAAATTGCTGGAGTAGGCTAAGTCATTAAGAACTCTTGAAACTAACAAAATTAAGCATTCCAAACATCCATTTAAGGCGAAACTGCTGGCTGTAGATATCAAACTGAGCAGGACAGGGGCAAAGGAAAGACTATTACAGATTGAAGTGAGGAAGAGAGGCAAAGGAAGCTGATCTCAATACGAGGTCGTATCTTTTAGTCACTCTGTGAAAATAAAATTTTGTGAGTCTTGGGGCTAGAAAAATTATTCTGTCCCTTTCTCTCCCTCCTAAAAGGAAAATGCATTTCACATAAAAGCAAAAAAATTGGGAAATATACAAAACTGTTAAGAATATAGAACAAAGTAAACCCTTACAAAACAAAATTTAACCTGTTTCAAACCAAACTAAATGAAATTAAGAAAATGATAAAAGTTACAAAACAATGTAAATCAGAATTAGACTCAGATGAGTAGATAAAAAATTTGAGGATAAATGACGAGAATTCAAGAAAGCATTACAAATTAAGAGGAATAGGAGCCAGCCGAGTGGTTTAGTTGGTTAAGAGCGCAAGCTCTGAGCAACAGTCACCAGTTCGATTCCCACATGGGCCAGTGAGCTGTGCCTGAGCTGATTTGCTGCTGAGCTGCCAACAAGTGGCAGGATGGCTCAGCTGGTGAGAGCACATGCTCCTAACAAGGCTGCCGGGCAATGAAGACTGAACTCTGCACCTTGAGCTGAGCTGCCACCTAGATTGCTCAGTGGATAGAGCAAGTGCTCTTAACGAGGCTGCTGGTTCAACTCCCACATGGATGGTGGCTATGTCCACCCGCAACTAATTGAACATGGCACCTTGAGCTGAGCGGCTCCACTGGACTTGGAGCTGAGCTTGCTGCGCCCTCCACAGCTAGGATGACGGACAACTACTTGGCTGTTCCCCTTCCCCAATTCCCCAGTTTTTAAAAAAATGTCCCAACCATCTCAGCTGAGGCGTCAGATGAGTGAAATAGCCGTGTTGAACAATAACCATCCACCCCTACAGTCTTCAGAAGACTCAGCCCCAGCTTTCATCTGCCTAAGATCAGTTGACCCTCAAAACCGTAATTGGCCATAAGCCACTGAGTTGACTGCTGCTGTGCTGAAAATGGATCACAGTGGGCAAGAGTAAAACAAATTAGGAGGCAATTTTAATGATCTAGGTCAGGGGTTGGCAAACTTTTGAGACGAAAGAGCCTCCGGGGTCAGCAAACTGCGGCTCGTGAGTTGCAGGCTCTGAAGTAAAATTGAAAATGAAAATAAAACTAGTTTCATTTATAAAAATTTTAAAGGATATTCACATAATGGTGATTATGTAAAAGTATTTATGGCTCTCGAATAATTTTTAAATTGTTGTGAGGGACAGGATTGGCTCTTCCAGGGGTCGGCTAACTTTTGAGACGGAACATACCCAAAGAGCTGCATGTGGCTTGCGAGCCGGTTTGCCAACCCCTGACCTAGGTGACCTCAGTGCCTCTTGTTCAAGCAGTTACCAAGAAC
>NW_017731360.1:3892960-3913799 GCF_001890085.2 Hipposideros armiger | reverse complement strand
AAAAAAAAAAATTGTAAGATATTTAAAGTGTGTTGATTTGATAGTCATGTGCTGCTTAACAGGGATTCGTTCTGAGAAGTGCATCGCTGTGCAAACATCAAAGAGTGTAATTAATGACACAAACCTAGATGGTACAGCCGACTACACACCTAGGTTATAAGCCTGTACAGCACGTTATTGTACAAAACATGAGATGAAGTCAAGCACAAGAGAAAATGATGCATTCAAGACAGTAAACATGAGATGAGGCTGCTGTTGTTTATACTGTCATATTGTTTGGCAGCAAACTATCAGAAAGGGCAAAGATGGCAAATACATAACACGTCATTTATTATCAAGTATTGTACAAAGTACTGTAAGATTTACACAAGCACCACCACAAACACATGACTAATGCGTTGCACTACATGATGGCTATGTCACTACACAGGAATTTTTCAGCTGCATTCATCTTATGGGAACAGAGTAGACACAGTCCATTGACTGAAACACTGTGGCAAATGACTACATATACATTGTGAAAGCATTCACCACCTCACCTTTTTTTGAGAACATTTACGTTCTTAGCAAGTTTCAATGCAGTTATTAACTAGTCAACATGTTATACTCAGAACTTACTCATCTTGCAGCAGAGTTGGAAATGGTAGCTCATGGCTCTGATTTGCAATTCCCTATTGACTGATGATGTTAAGCACCTTTTCATGTGCTTATTGGCCATTTATCTTTCTTGGAGAAATTTCCATTCAAACCTTTGGCCTATTTTAACACACTGTGGACCAGTGACAGATTTGCATCTATACATTACAGCTGTTCAAGATGGATAACGCAAATCTTCCTTAACACACGCTTGGTTTCCACAAACTAGACACTTAACTACACAATACATGGAGCCTTTCTCCGAATGGTCCTGCTGACAAATGTTTTTTCAAAAAACCCGAGTTAACGATCGGTGATAAATATAGGAAACAAAACAGCTCTGTATTTTCCTGTTGCTCTGCTCTGCATTTAGTCAGCATTCAGATTTCAGTCACTTTACATCCATGACGGAAAGACATAGTTCTTACAGTTAAAAATCTTACAGAAGACGAAATTTCAGCAGAATTGTTGGCGTACACATTATCTGATGTTCCTGACAATGGTGATAGTGACAGTGAAAATGACAGACTCTTCTATTATTGGAAATAGGCAAAACAAAATTGTGCATCCTTTACCGAGTTACAGTGAGTGAACAAAGCACAAACGAAAGTGACGATGACGATGACACTAGATTTGGCAGTTTCCACATGGGTAAAAACAGATAAAACACCAAATTTAGGGCCATTTACCAGAAACCCAGGTGAAACAAATTCCTTTTGACCCAGTGAAAGTATCACAAGTAACAGGACTCTTGGAGACAGATTGATATGTTTTGTGAGGAAACGACTCTATTACTTACAAAATCAGGAAGTATGTTACTGGTTCTAAGGGGATGAAATGGTCAGATGTCACTGTAGCAGAAATGAAATTTTTTTTCAATAATTATTCTAATGGGGCAAGTCAGGAAAGATCAACTAAAGGATTACTGGTCTATGGATACATTTTTAGATCCTTTTCAGGAAACATATGAGCTGTTAATAGATTTGAACAAATTTGGTGTTGTTTACATTTCAACAATGAACTTCTGCAACAACCAACAGGCTTTTCAAAATTCAACCCTTATTGGATTTTTTTCCTTGAAACATTTTAGACTATAAGCCAAATCAACAACTTTCCTTAGATGAAGCAATGATTCCTTGGAGGGGTAGGCTTTGTATACGAACATATAACCTGGGGAAACTGATTAAGTATGGCTTGTTCGTATGGTCACTGAAAGCACCTCAGGCTACCTCTTGAATTGAGAAATTTATGCTGGTGAAGGAAAAAAATTACAGGAAACTATTTTCACACTTTTGGAACCTTATCTTGATAAAAATTACCATGTCTACCAAGACAGCTATTACAATCATGTGACAATTACTGAAACTCAAGACAATTTCAAGTATGTGAAACCATCAGAGTGAACAGGGGTCTTCCTCCAGAAATGAAAAATGAATCAGTCTTTTTTTTTTAAGCTGAGCCATCCTGCCACCTGTTGGTAGCTCAGCGGCTGCTCAGCGCGGGCCGGGAATCGAACCGCTGTTTCTCAGAGCTCACACTCTTGAACGAGCTCTTCACCAACTGAGCCACTCAGCCGGCCCAAATCAGTCTCTAAAACGTGGTGAAACCACATTCAGGAGAAAGGGTGAAATTCTTCTTAAATCCTAGAGGGATACTCGTTGTCAACATGATTTCCACAATTCGCGATTCAACCATGGTTGATGTTCCACCGAAAAATGAAGAAAAAAACCTATTTGTATTTTTCAGTATATGTTCATGAAGGGTGTTTGACAGGGCAGATCAGTACTTGTCTTCTTATTCTCTTGAGAAAAACAGTGAAGTAGCCAAAGTTGCGTTTTGGCTTATAAATTGTACACTTTTCGAATCTATCAAAAACTAAACCCTACATCAAAAATGAGATACAAAGAATTTCTGCTACAAATGGCAAAAGACTTTGCTACAGATAAGATGGAGACAAATAATCACAGACACAGCACACCCAAGAACATCAACCCAAACCCCTCATGTGCCTCATGAGGAACCCCCTGGGAGACTTTCGGGTGATATGCACAAACATGTGCTAGAGGAAATTGTTGGAAGTGAACGGGGATAAAAGAAAATATCCTGCTAGGAGGTGCAATGTTGGTGCTGTCCACAAAAGTAGTGAAACTCGGTACATATCTACAAGTTCTGCTTAATGCCAGTCCACAAGGGGGAATGTTTCCAGAGGTATCACACCCTCAAGCATTACTAGGGTCTGGTATTTCCTGAAAATTTCAGTTCATAAAAATAGCTAATTTGTTACAAATTTTTAAAGAAACACAGTATAAAAGTGTATTTCAATGGTTTAAATCGCAGGAACATGCATTTAAACAAGTTAAATGCCATCCTCAGTGTTAGTTGGGTTTTTAAAATTGTACCCTTTCTAGATAAAAGTCCCTGCTCAGATACATGATTTGCAAATATTTTCTCCCCTTCTGTGGGTTGTCTTCACTTTCTGGATGTTCTTTGAAGCACAAAGTTTTTAATTTGGTAAATGCAATTTACCTTTTTTTGTTACATTTTTGGTGTCATAGCTAAGATACCTTTGGCCAAACTCAAGGTCATGAAGATTTACCCATTTTCTCCCAAATTTTTGTTGCTCCATTTAGGTGTTTGACCCACTTTTCCTTCATTTTTGCATATGCTATAAGAGGCTATATGAATCTTAGAATCAGTTCAATTTCAAGAAGTCAGTTGGGATCATGTTGAATTTGTAAATCAGTTTGGGGAATACTGACATGCTAACAATTTTGTCTTTCAATCCATGAACATAAAGATGTTTTGCCGTTTGGTTCTTCATAATTTCTTCCAAGTCTTTTTCACTCTCAGTCCTTGAGTTATTTGTAAGTACTGTGTTCCCTCTTGCCTCAGGCACGTTTGGAACTCAATCCATTTTGGGTGCAAAAACATATGTCCAATCTATTTAAAATTTTGTGGGCTTTATCATCTAAGTTCTGAGCTTTGTGGGCTTGCTTTTCCCCTACCTTGTCTCCACACTTACTGCTATCTGTCAGGCATTGTGCCAAGTACTTAAAATACCAACTAATCAACATACAACCCTGCTAGGCAGGGATTCTTATTTAGCCTATTTAATATTTGAGGTGAAATAATTTGTTAAAGCTCACTGGTCTCTCCCAGGACTCCAAATACCTTCAGTACTAAGGATCTATTACTAATTTCCGCCTAAGGACTACACATGGCCTAAAAGCTTACCAAAATTAATACATTTCTCTACTCTTTGCTATCAAATATTAAACTAAGTATCAGATCTTCTAATTCCATGCTATATAACTAGGTAAAGAATCCTCAACTTGTTGACTATAAACCCTATTTGAAAATACCATGTACTCTTTGTTCCAGCAACTGTGCTAATGCTTTATGTGCATTAAATGACCCAAATAAATCTTTTATCTTTTATCCAAATGACCCGATTAAAAAGATATTTTGTTAATTCTACCAATGGAAAAAAACCTGCAACTTGGGTAACTTGCAAGATAACACAGCTGGGCAAATTACACAATACTTGAGCTCTGGTATTTATGACCCCATTATGCCCCTAAACCACTGTCTTATACTGCAGGTTGTTTTTGCCTTGAAGATTCATAAAGCTTCAGATCCTAAGCTGACAATCAGAATGAAGAGAAGTTGAACCAAAACATGGACTCAAAAGATTTCTTGATTTGGGATGGCTGGCCTCCCTATTTGAAAAAATATGGCAATCACAGATAATCAGAATGACCATAATCATGAGAAAAACAGCAGGATCTTGGTCTCATCCCTAGCACTGACTATACACAGTTCTTCAAAGCAAATGCCATGACACCAGTGACTGCTGTGGCTTTCAACTCTCTTCCTTTGTGGCTATTTTAACTAATCTTGAACAAACTTCTGAATTTCAACTTTCTTCTCTTTCATCACAGCAAGCTTGTAAATTAGCACTTTAGGTATAAAACCTATAAAGAGGGACAGCTGGTTAGCTCAGTTGTTAGAGCGCAGACTCATAACACCATGGTTGCCGGTTCAATCCCCACATGGGTTACTGAGCTGCGCCTTCCACAACTAGATTTAAACAACCACTTGACTTGGAGCTGACGGGTCCTGGAAAAAGTTTCCCGGTTTTAAAACAAAAACAAAAACAAAAAACAACACCTATAAACAGTAAAGGCAATTTAAAAATACTGATGGCCAAATCAGGTTAGGACAGTGAAAAGCCATCTAATTGATTAGTAATTAGATTTAAGTAGCTCTGCCAAAAAAGCCTCAAGAAATAGTTCTGAATTATATATAATCTGTTCTATGTCTATAATATGGAACATCTTTTTTTAAGTCACCTAGAAACTAGAAACAAGTTGATGACATAGGAAAATTCTAGAAAATGAAAGTCCTACTTAAAAATAACAAATAAAAGGACAATCTGATTTAAAAATGTCTTTATTAACAATTAGGCTGTTCATTCCTCTTTGCCCTCTTCCTCACTGGTTTCCTGGACAGTTCACCTGATCCTGCCAATTAAAGGAAATGATTACTCCCAAAAGACGTAATAATCAGAGTTATCAAGTTCTCATTTATCAGTTAGCACCAAGCAAGTAAACTTCCTAACAAGGAAATATTAATCAAGGAATATGGTATTAATAGTTCACATACATATAACTACGGCTTTAAGATGCAAAGATTGTTTAATTTCAAACTGATTATGAGAGCTCTTTAAACCTAAGTGATACCTTACCTAGCTATACATGCAATTCATATTATATAAGGGGACAGTAAGCTACTATCCACAGCCACCCTTTTGTAAAATAGTTTTACTGGACACAGCCATGTCCATTTGTTTATACGCTGTCTGTGACTGCTTTCCAGCTAGAACAGCAGAGTTGAGTTACCCTGTAAAATTGTCAACCAATCTAGATTTATATTTTGTTCTCATTTATTTTCAACTGTAGAAGACGCTACCATATAACTACACAGATAAAAAGCAAAAGAGGGAACTTCAAATTTTCCAAACCCTTCTCTGCATGGTGCTATGGACAGAGGTGAATATATATACCTACTTTTATAAAGTCCCTGTTTTTCTGAGGCTTGAGCCAAATCAACAAGGCCTACACCCTCAGAAGGCTGTTAAAACAAGTATTTTAGTGCTATAAAAATATTTCCCACAAAAGTTTTAATGTATAAGAGATGAAAATGAGATATTCACACACAAGTGATTATTTTTGTACTGTTCAAAAGTTCTTTTTTCTAAAGGCAGTTTACAGAGTAAGGATCATGTAACTTACCTAGACACTTCCTCAGTCTACCAAGTTTTGGCTTTCCTTCTTGGCTGGCTCACGCTGTGTGATGTCTTGAGAACAAATATCTTATTCGCCTATCATTAAAGACATAATTTTATTAAAATAACATGCTCAGCATTACATTCTAATTCATATTTAACGTGTACACTTTATGTTTGGATTTCAATCAGTGTTTTTTTGTTTTACTATGGTATTGCTTCAAAAAGATCCAGCCTACACCAAAGGTAAGTTCTAAAATTTTTCCACATGTACTTATGAATGGGTCCTAAGCTGAATTTAGAGTACTAAAAGTACAGCATTTCTCCACTAATTCAAGCCCACTTTTCTGCTCTATGATTGTTTTCTTTACCTAACTATGCACCTTTTCTCAATTCTTCTATTGTTTGACAGTTTTGTAATAAATACTCTCTCCATCTTTTCTCTTTCCAACTCACACACATAGGTACATGCACATACCTATTTTCAAAAACACAGAAATACAGGAATATTATCTTAGGAGAGACAAAACATCTTAAAAATCAAATGTTTCACCCCACATAGCTAAATGAGATTTAACCATTTAAAAAAACCCAAAAAAACCCCAAAAAAGACACCCCAAAGTCCTCTACTTCTAAGGTTAAGGTTTCTAAGGAAACTTACTTCAAGTAAATAAGCACTCCAATCAGCCAACATCAATCATTCGTACCTAAAGAATAATAAGAAAAAGTTAGTATAAAAGACAAGGGTGTAAGGTTTGAAAATGCTAGTTAACTTCAAAATTTAAAGAGTAAAATTCCAGAGACCAAGATTGGGGGCAAGTTACAGCAATTTTTTTTTAATAAAACAAATAAAAATAAAAAAAAAGGGAAGAAACTTCATGGGGGGGTGGATCTAAAATTATTCTTTCATAAATATAGCAGACACCTGAATTAGAATGAAAACTGTATCTTCTGAAAATACAAAAGCCTAACTGCTATTTCCACCAGTCTGAGCACAATATAAAGTTTGACTGCAACCCAAAATATACTATCCCTTATGTGAAGGTATGTGACAACGTTTACCTTACCAAATAAGTTTTAACATCGCCTCTTTTTTCATAAAAGCACATACCCTGCTCCTCATTCAAGTATGCCTTCCATTCTCAGGTGGACTGACCACCTTCAGCAGTCCTCCAAGAGTGCCCTCCCCATTCCCCAGTACACAACAATGCAGTTGTTACCCTGCAATCCTATATATTTGCCTCATTCTTTCCCTCTAAGTCCTCACTGAGTTTTAAGTTAGGGCAGGGAAGCTATGCCTTATCCAGACAGCAAGGAACCTGAGTTTTTTCTGAGGGAGAAAACATTCACCTTCACTATATATGCCTGCAGGGCCACAGTGCACAAAAACCAGAAAGAACAGCCTTAATTCAAGTTTTTCTTTCTCCCTGATTATCAGTTACTGCCAAGGGTATATGCATTAGAGTCCCTGTTGCACATGTACCATCCATAAGGGATACTATATCGTTTTGCATTCTTCCCCCATTCTCCAGATTGTTCTATTCTGCATCCAGCCTCCCTCTTCAACCCTCGGAATAAAATCTTTTCAGCACTGGTGTTCAAAACAACATTTTTATGGTTGATGGTTTACCAACAACTGTGCGATTTCCACAGTTGAGTCTTAAAAATTGCCAATCATTATCTAGCAGCAATGACAGATGATTAGGAGCAGTCAAATCCTCCAAGTTCTTTCCCTAATAGGCAGCCATTTGAGAACTGCACTAGCTGACAAGAGCACTGAAACATATCAGCTAAAGCCAAAACCAAGTAAGGCCCAGAACAAACATCCTGGCTCTCTAAAACCTGTCCAGAATCATTAAGGGAAAGGCAGTAAATGCAGGACTATGGATCATGTCACTGCAGCTGACAATGATTAACAATAGGACACATGCAACCCCCATTAAGGTTTAAAAGTCCAAAACTAGTCACACGCATCTCTTCATTTGGGAAGTGAGACTATTGTGCATTCTTTGTAGGTTTTGCAACCTTGTGTCAAGAGCACCCATTGCATTTCTTTCATCTTTCAGAAAGCACCTGTTAACTGTTCCAATGGCCTAACAGTACGAAAATGCATTCTGGCATCACACCTCTGAACATCAGACCATCCTCATTAAAAATAATAATTTTGGTTTGTAGGAAGAAAAGATTATGAAATACAATGCAAGCACCTCAGCAGTGTTATTACTGAAACCCACTTATTCCCAGTTTTTTAACTGAGTGATTTAAGACCCCCCTGTACTAAGATTCACAAATTATAGCTACGTACAAATCAAAACTAGTAAGAATCAACTTAAGTCACAGGTTTCTCATTCGAAAGTGCAAAAGCCTAGTCACCTTGAAATAAGCGGAATGAAGCAAATTAACCCCCCACCCCAATCATGTTCCTTAAGTCCATATTATAACAAGTACATTCTCTTAAAATCGTTATGACTGTTAAGAAATAGAACCTGAGCTTTTATTTCTAAACAATCTTTAAATCACGGTAGCCAGTGCTGGCCACCGATTTAATGGATTATGCCACAGGAAAACCCCATCAGGGTTGTATGCCAATTTAGTGACACCATTGTCACTAATATCTAGCATTATGTTTGCTTTGCATTGTATTATTCATATGAAGCTAAACTAGTCACCATTTACTTTCATCTAATAGAGTCAAAAGTTATTTGCTTGAATGGACTACATATTGAAGTACAAATTTGTCCCCACCTTGTGAATTGCTTGCCAAAGAGCAAGCCATTTTTCTTGATACAACGGAAGAAAATTCTCAGTCATGAAGTTTTCACACATTTATACGAAGTAAACCAAACTTTCCAGTTACAGAGCAGAAATCATTATACATGAAAGCTATTTCTCATGCGTGCTAGCTAAAAACCAGTTCAGAGACCAAAGTTGAGTTGAGGTGAGGTCTGGAACAACAGTTGATGCAAAGCTTAAGTCCTAACCAGCAAAAGAAAGTGTTTTTAAAGTCTTATATATATATATATTTTTTGGTAATTAAATATTTTGGATTATAACCACATCCCTAAAGCTAAGGGAACCAAAATCAAAAAGCTACTCTGAATATTTGCAGTTATGCTACAGAATACGACGAAGTCTTATGATTGGGAAATGATTCCCAAAGTGTGTTCAACTGCAGGCAAGTCAATGTGCCACACCAATTTCCCCCAGGTTTAGAGTATAGACATATTTAGACAAATCACGTAACTTGAACTATTCACGTTAGATTCCCATCTAAGCCCAAGTTAGTAACAAAGGTGTTTCCGTGGAGCCCATTAAAAAAAAAAATTTAAATCACATTACAAAAAAACTGTACTTTTAGTCTTAATTCACTCAACCTGCAGAATAATTACCAAGATCGCATTCTGAAATTACTGATATTGCTGACCTATGGGCAGGTCAGTTTGCTACAACAGAGACTAATTACCACATGCTATACAGTCCACGGGAAGATGCTAAAAGCACTCTAGCAGGAGAGTCAAGTATGGTTTGGTTCCCTTTCCCCCACACCACTGATGTGTTCCATGTTATCTTCAGTTACAAAGCAACTAAAGAAAACCACACAACTGAGTCAGATATACCAAAGAATCAAGTTTGCACTTTTTATCTGAGAACTGCAACAGCACTGAATTCTGCCTGACAAATTACAGCTCTAAACCCAAACCCACGCAGTTTTGATAAGCTAGCTTTAGCATACATGTGTTAGGTGCTGCACTGTTATTTCATTGTCAGAAGTGTGATGTCAGAATGCCCACGGATTAAAAGTACATAGCAAGTCACCAAGTTAGATTATATTGCTTGTTACCTACCTGTATGCAGTCGGCAATGAGAATCTTGGAGCAAGCAGGAATACTACATCCGGGTCCTAATGTCCATTGCCATTTGCGGTACTACGTTCCTCACAGTTACGCACTGCAGAAATGCTGGCTAAATGCAGTTATGTAGCAGGCCACTACTTTAATAGTGCATAATTGCAGTCCAAGAACACCAGAAAACATTCCGCCACAACTTAGTGGCTTGCCCAAGAAAAGCCAAGTATCTAAATTTTTATCTGCCGTAATATGCCACTTATAAAAATTGCACAGGCGTAACATTACAATTTCCCAAATTATAAGCTGTGTATATTAGTGGTATGATACATCTACTATAAAGAGTGGTGGGGTTTATAGTTCTTAAAGGAGTTTAGTGTTCTAAGCAAAGAGGATTATGATTTCACTAAGTAATGTGAGCCAATGGGTTAAGCTTATAAAGATACCTATTAAATACCTGGGTTCTCTTAGAGAATGCAATTTTTAAAGGAGTACCAAATTTAAAAAGGATGTGTTCCTCTTAAAACAATAATGAGAGAAAGTGGAGAAGAGGAAAATGGGGGCAGGTGATTTCTTTAAATGAGAAAAATGGCTAAATTCTTCGAAAGTACTACCTTCCCTTTCCCACCCCAAGTTTCGCATCAGCTTTTAGGCAACTACTTTTTAAGATGACTTGAACCACATTAGGCTAAAAGCTATCATATACATTGCAAGACTTATAGAAAGTCTATTTGAGTAGCTTACAACCCTTGGAACACTATTTCAGTGATAAAAGTAAAAAACTTAGTTGAAACTAAGCAACATTATTTGCTAAACAACGTTTTAGCAATTCTACAGCTCACAGTAAGGCTATCAAAAACCACAACTTTCAGCAGATTATCCATTAGCATCTTTTACCACTCTTCAAAGGTACAGTACTACCACAAGCTTATTTTAGGGGTCTGTGCCAGCATCCCTTATAAAGAAAGGCATGTAATCTGAAAAATAAACTGAAACATTAATTTTATAGGCAGATTTTCCCATTTTCCCACCAGCCCCCACCCCCACACACACAAGTTCACCCTCTATGGGTGTCCCATGAACACCCCTTATTTTATGATTAGTGGAGTCCCTACCATACAATTCAAATTGTAACGGACTCCTTTCAAATCAAGACCCTTGTTTTCCGTACAGAAAATCTCAATACGTATCAACAATTCATAACTTGACTGGGAACAAAACTCTCTCATTGATATCATTATGGTAGAACTACCCATTTTCCAGGTGTCTTGGTGAACAGAATGAACAGTATCTGAGATTCTCTCCCTTAATTAGCACACCATTACTGTCAGTCACACAACCAGAATTGGGTGACATGCCTTTATACTCAACTAGTGTTTTACTTTTAGTATTATTCAGTTTCCTATGCAAAAAGTACTGGTTGTTTCAACAATAGATTTCCCCCTTTGTACTCAGGCACAATACTAAACTTCAGCACTTTAACAAAGGATTGATTTAGAATTTTACTTTTGCCAATTAGCACCAAGAACAAAGGTGAAGAGGAAGACACATTCCACAATAAGAGTTCTATAATGTACAAATTTGAATGGAACCATAAGAACAAAGCCAAACCATTCAATTACCTACTTTTAGGAAGCTGTGCCTCTGCTAACATATATATATATATATATATATATACACAATATATATATACTGGGAAAGCAGGTCCCCCTGTACTAACAGACAACAGTAATGATGTACTTTAAGTCAAAATATCTTCTTCTAATGGAAGGAAGTTCGATGAAGTTGACAAAAAACTGACAACACCATCAAAACACTCCCAAGCTTTATGGCTAAGCTTTATGGCTGGAGGGGTATTTATATTTGTACTGTGTAGCATGAGCAAGTCTCTCCAGATTTAGTGCTACATCAAAAGGAAACTAAAAACGGGTTAAATATTTTACAATTAAGAATGGTTATCTGCAACCCTATTTGTTAACAGTCACCACTAACTCTTAGAAAAGAGCAAGTAGATTTTTATAGTCCTATAGATCTTGCCCAACAGAAGTAGCACAAGATGTAAAAGAGTACAAATGTATTATGTATCTAAACCTACTTACTGTATGATCCCTATACTTACTTTCAAGTTGAATTTTTCAGACTAAACCCCATCTTTATAAATCGCTTCAAGTAATACATGAAAAGACTTCATGTTTGACAATCTTTAATTCAAATGTAAAAGTTCAGTACAAGCCATTTGTAGGGCTTGGGACTTAACTCTTAAAAACAAGAATGGAGGAATGCAACAAAATTATCTTTCCACTTTTTCTTCAGAAACTTTCAAGGAAAGGATAGATCATAGGGCCATCAAAGATCCATTTAGTCATACCCACTTTCTCCCCCTACCAATAGTCTTACACCCATTCCATAATCTTAAAACACATTCCTGAAGATTTACAGTTCAGCTTTGCTTACATAACCATTTGAAAGTACTTAGCACCACTTGCTTCCTATAATGCCAAACAAATCAAATCATGGAACTACTTCAGTATGCATTTGTTTGTTTTAAAACAAGGGGGTACTTATTTGTAGAAAGCAATACTTAGCCTACAAATACATTTCCCAGAAATGGCATGTGCCATTTGAAGGTCTAGACACTCTCATGCTTTCAAAATGGAATACCTAGCCTAATGTGCATAGAAGCATGAATGGCAAAGTTGAAAATCAATATTATAACTATTTATCTATTTATTTGAAGCACAGTAAAAAAAAAAATGGTACACTTTGGAAATTCAGTGGTACAAGGTACACTGCCATAACTTGAGGGGACATTATACAGTTAAAAAAAAAAAGGAAATAAAAAGGAAAAAAATTCCCCTGTTTCAAACACTGCATTACATAATTTTACCTGCCCAAACAGACCATTTACAAATATTAGGTCAGTAAACTGCTAACATCCATAAAAAGGTAGCTTTCTTACTAAAATGCAAGAATTTAAAAGATTGGTATCTAAACAAGAAAAGACAAAAACAAACTGGAATGAAAGCCTTGATATCACGTCTAAAATCGGGGCTTTTTGTTTGGGCCTTCATACTCTTCTCTCCCTCTACCATATCCTGCTGGAGTTCCAGGCCCCATTCCTCTAGGCCCCTGTCCTCCCACAGGTCCCGCACCTCCCTGCCCAAAGCGCTCAGTACGCTATTGGAACAGTAATTAACAGTTCATTATATGTAGTTGATGTCCATGTGTGTTAAGTAAATATTTTAGAAGGTTCCGTAGTCAACGTTCGTCGATACAATCACCAATGAGTCGATCCACAGGTACCGGGAACATAGAAAGGAAAAAAGGGTAATTTGAAAATTAGTTTACGATAATACATGCCTTGTGGTATGTTCCCACTTGAGCCATTCTCATACACCTGTTTCAAAGAACAGATCTTCCCTGTAGTGCTAAAAAATTTAAGAATTAGTGTAGATGTGAAAACCCATTCCAAAATGAGTTTAAGAAATTTCACATCCGATTAACCCACTGAAAAGCTTGCAAACTTCTCACTTTCAAGGTCTGAACAGGAAATTTAATTTCCAAGTAAGCCTAACAAGCCCAACCAGACAGATTCAATTCACTCAATGAAGTGACGAAGACCTACTCACCAGTTAGTGGCATGTGCTGCATAAGAAACCTTGTGCTTTTCAAGATCTTAAGACACATCTGCTAAGTTGCAGAACTCTTTAAGAGGTTCAAAGTTTAATAAAATGCTACCAGACTACAAAAAGAAAAAGCATAAGAGACTAATAGATTTAGTCACTTAACCGGCACAGTAACTTGATTAAAAGAACATGTGTTGCCATATTCTCACAGGTATACCACCTTCAGAGCCATCACTATATAACCAGAGACAATTATGTTCACAGTACTGTTCTGTATTATTGCAAATTGACTGAATATACAGCCCACCCCCATAACAGCCCAACTTTTCCCTTAGGTCTTTGAAAAGTCCACTGCTACTTAGCTATGATTCCATATTTTGGGTTATCTCCCAAACAGCCTAATACCAAGCTTAAACGACTGCAATAAAGCAGTTCATTTTTCCATCTAGTTTTAGGTACTTCTAGTCTCAGAAAGCTACGTACCCAAACAGAAGAACCCTCTAGATATGCAAGCACCACAGCCTGGATTATCTTTCAAATTCCATTTAAAATAGATCAGTTACTGAGTATTACTCCAATAAACATAAAACAAACCCAAAAATGGCATCAGGGTTTAACTGTTCCTATAC
Source organism: Hipposideros armiger (assembly GCF_001890085.2). Taxonomy (NCBI): domain Eukaryota; kingdom Metazoa; phylum Chordata; class Mammalia; order Chiroptera; family Hipposideridae; genus Hipposideros; species Hipposideros armiger. The sequence continues at coordinate 3,899,776 of NW_017731360.1, read as the reverse complement.
ATCATAATTTCAACATGTTCCTTACAAAGTATTATAGGACTGCTTGAAAAGACTAAATATCAACCCTTTAAACTATTTTTCAAAATTCTAAAAATTTTTAGGGTTTTAGCACACTATACTATGTATTTCAAAAAGGAAAATTTGGAGATTTCAAGATTATGTCATTACAACATCTTAGAAACTGGAGGAGCGTTATATGGAATATAGAACCTTAACTGTGGGAACATCATATCAAATTAAATTTTACAAATTTGTGTACATACCTACAATCTGCCTTTTAGGAAAGCCCATATGCCAAATTGTTACCCACATTATTAAAATTCAGTTTGAAGAAGCTAACAGCACTACATTTAACCCAACCAGCTATTTATGGTTCTAATTCCCAAAAAGCCATAAGTGGATTTTAAACAGGTGAGGCCCCATACTAAATCCTATGTTCCTATCTGTAAAATGAATCTAGTGAGTTACATACTGTAGCTTCCTTCCTTTGCCAAAAGCTTATGGGTGAACTAATCAGATTCAATTCAGTTGTGAAAATGAACACTTCTCTGAACCCACCTCTAAAGCCAATATTCAGTTCCCTAAGGATTTGTAAAGCCCTAAATACAGCCACTTGTACCAATTCACTTGGTTGTTCGTTCTAAAGCATCTGACAGGATATTTGCACAGCTAAAATATGATAGTATCAAGAAGGCTCAGATCAAATGCACACAACTAGTATGCTTAAAATTATCACTAATTTTTGGTACCCTATAGCAAAATAGAGATGTCAGTTTATTTTAGAAGTTATACCTATAGACAGGCCCAACGGGTGGGAAACGACGAGTCAAAACATTAAACAATTCCCTTTTCATGGGTAGAAGCCCCATCAAATATAGGTCAAAGTCCTACACATCACTAAAACATGCCTAGAAGCTGCAAACTACAAGTCTAAATCATACATATGGCAAATACCAGCTTAATGAACAACAGTTTGCCATTTGATTACTCTCACTTGGATGTAGAATAATCAGGTACGTTACCTAACATGTAGAATTTGGGATTTGCCATGCGCTGGAGTGCAAAAATACACAAGCAATATAATGAAAAGCACCTAAGTCTACTTATTGCCAAAGATAACTCCAACATACTACTAACAGCATTGACTTCCCGTTGGCAACCATGTCTGTTTAGGTTACCACACACCAAGTTCTTTTATGTTGCCAAAGTATTCCTCAACATTATGATTTACATGATAGGGGAACTAAAAGAGGTCCAGTCACCTACTTTAAAAAAAAAAAACACACACGTAAATTGTGAAAATGAGAATTTCTTTTGTACTACGTCCCACAGGATACATTACCATGTCACTTCCCATCATGGAACCACTCATGGTTGCTGGTGGAACTCCAGGATTAGCTTCATAACCTATGCCACCACCACCACCTAAAGGTGGAAATTTCTGGCCTCCTGAACCATAGGGATCTAGAAAACAAAAATGCTGGTTACAACTCAACCAGAATATTGCTCTTCAATGATTTTGCTAATTTAATTTTCATGCTTACCTCCCATGTTCATTGCTCCTCCACCACCCATTCTCATGTCTCTTTCTCTCTGGAAAAAGAAATCTCTTTCATACACTTGTACTATACACATACCATGCTTAAGAGTATAAAGAAATTACAAACTTGATGGTTTTTAACTTTTAAAATAAGGTTCATTAAGGCAATTTTAAAGTCAATATTCTGAAACCAGTTACCAAGATTCAATTATCAAAAGACCTAAAAGCTTCTTCCCAACCAATGAAAACTGTAAGGCGTATCAATCGTAACAATACACTTGGTTTTTGAAAAATGGCTGTAATATGAAATGTTGTATTTAACTGAGTAAAATTTTATTCTAGGTGTCAACAAGCTTTGTAGACAACTCCAATTAGATTGCAATAGAAATTTACTTACTGGATCCATGTAGCCCATTCGACTGTAACTTTCTTCTCTTTGGCGTCTCATTTGTTCTTCCATTTCACGTTGACGAATCATCATCTCTTCTTCCCTTCTACGTCGTTCCTCCTCTTGCCTGGAAATGTTCATCAAGCATATAAACCAAAATGTTATACACATCTTTTAAAATTCAATTTGAAGCAAGCTAGTTTCCCTAACAGCTTTACAGAGTCTAGATTAGAATAAACACACATCAAGGCTTGGAGAGTGAGTCTAGAATAGCCCTAGAGGCATTCTGGCAAAGAAAATAAGCATTATTTATGAAAATTTTTACACACTACTCCAGTTTAAGTGTTACACCAACACTGACAAACCTCTCTGTACTTCATCTGAGTCACTTGTAAAATTTAGGTACTTCTTCTCTCTAAATGTTAATGCAGAAGCAAAGACTTAGTTTAACAAAATTTTACCTTAATTGCATTTCTTTACGTTTCTGCATTTCTTGATTGTGAAGTTCTTCCATGCGTCTCAATTCTTCCTGGCGTCGCATCAGATCTGAACATCAGAAAATTTTGTTTTAGGTTCACATTAATGAGGTTCTACTAAGTTCAAAAAGCAACTGATCCTCTCAGCAAAATTCAGAGGATCTTTTACCTTGACGCAGAAGATTTGCCTGATGCTCATGATAGGCATCTTCCATTTCACTTTCCAATTTGTCTTTTGCATCTTTCATGTTTTTTTCAACTTGTTCCCTTTGCTGTTTCTCCATTTCATCTAGGGACTTCCATCGCTGAGAATATTCATACTCAAACGTGCCATGCTGGGCAAAACGAGGAGGGGTTTCTCGCTCCCTGTCAATATTTAAACATGAATCAATTTGGGATGCACAAGAGAAACACCACCTGATTCCCCTAAAAACATTGGTCTTTGCCCCTGGCTTATTACTTGTAAGGAATACCAAGAGGCAAAGACCACCTTGGTTCATACAAACTATCTTCACAGCATAAACAATACATGTCCAAGAATGATACAGTAACAGAGAACATGGGCACTAGAGATAAATCTTATCTTCCTCGTTTCCTAATTGTTTCCTCTAGCAAAATTCCTATTCAAAGAAAATTTTCCCATCCTTAAAAATAAGGGTAACTCATGCCCCATGCAATTATTGGTTATAAGAACAAGGCAAGATTGGAAATATACCTACCTCAGAAACAAAAGCTAGGCATTTTAATAACCACTTCAAGACCTCAAACTTTCTGAACCTGAGGTTTTTATTAAGCATAACCATTTTGAAAAATTTTGCATTTTAAGAAAAACTGAAAAATTACTAGAACAAGTTCTCACTTCAACTTGAAAACTGTCCCCAAATTTTATCAATCTTACTTTTGATACATTGGATTCTTCTGTGCAAGTTTTTCAGGAAGACCATCTTCATCGTCTAATTGTTCAAGTGGCTCCACAATGACTGGACGAGGAGTTCTAATAACAAAAATGGTTCCATCTTAACTTTTTTCCAGTTTTATTGCAACTTCCTCATACAAGTTGAATAGAAATTAGTAAAATAAGCACAAGAACTTACGTTGTCAGTAAGAAAACGCCTTCACTGCATCTTTCAAATGCTTTTCTTGCTGCTGGTTTAGAAGCAAATTCAACTATGCCTTTCCCTGTCGATCTTCCACGATCATCCACAATTACAACAGCCCTTTCAATAGGACCAAACTGGCTAAAGGCTTCTTCCAACAGTTCATTGGAAACATAAGGTGAAAGATTTCGAACAGAAAGGGCAGCAGCATGTGTGGCAAAACGAACCCGAAGCTGTCTACCTCTCATGGGTGTATCATCAAGTTCAGCTTTAGCAATTTCAGCCAATGCTCTGGATTCCTGAAAGTTATCAGACATACGTTAACGACCTCAAAAATTGACTAATACCCACTCTCAAATTGTCATAAGCCTAATTCCCACTCCTATTCTTCCTCCAGTTCAAAGTATCTTCAGGCAGCCCTCTTCACTGTTACCCACCCACTCCCCTTGTTTTAGATACCGACATTTATGCACTATACAGCAGTTGCATCTTTTCTGTAATGATGAAAGTTTTAAAGACTTATTTTTGTTGGTTAAAAAACCAGTACATATGTAGTAGCAAAAAACAGACTTTTAATTAAACATAGAATCAAACTCACAAGCTTAATAAATCCGAATCCTTTGCCTTTGTTGATAAAAACTTCTCCTGGTTCTCCATATTTAGCAAATAGCCTTTTGAATTCATCCTCCGTAATATCAGCAGGTAGATTCCCAACAAACAACCGACAACGCTGAGTGTAAGTTTTCTCTCCAGGTCTCCTCAAGAGAGACAAGTTGGCTTTAAACCCCTAATGAAAAAAGAAGGGCATTTTCAGATACCAGTGACCCATGCAAGCAGGGAAACCCAATCATTTTTGCTTTTCCCAAATTGGATGTCACCAATTGCGTTACTCTCCTGTTCCGTTTAAAGTGAAAGCGAGGTTCTACTATATATGTGGGATTTCCAACGAAATCCCTATCCTCACATCAAACAGCCTAAAACATTCAAAATATTCTTGAAAATTGACACTTAAACCTCTCTACAGAATAGATTCTGTATCAGCAATCCCATCAGCCCTATATGCTGAACGTCCTGACAAACTTAAATCGTAGCAGACAATAATGCTAAGGTATTAAATGAATAGAGAAAACGACCAACATCCGGTTGTCCCCGACACTTGCGCCTGCGATTTTCACATCGTTTAACTCGTTATCCCGATCTCTCCAAACCTACATTTCACGCTGCACTCTACTCCGATTCCCACGATCCTCTAGCTTTCACAGAGGTCATCATAGCTTCTCATGTCCTTCCTCAGGCCGCCTCCCTCGGTCCTCAGCCGGCCGAGGCCAATCCCCGGGGGCCGGCTGGCGGACCCACGCGGTCCGCCCCTCGCTCCCGCATCCCGCCCCGCCCACCGCTCAGACGCCTTTCCGGTCTCCGACAAAATGGAAGCCGACGCGGGGGAGGGGAAAGAAGAGTGGGTCGCCGCCATCTTAGGGAAACCGACTTGTAGCTCCGGGAGACACTCACCTCCGAGTCGGAGATCTTCTCCTCGCTGCGGCCTCCGGGCACGCCGGGCAGAGGTCCCTGGTGGTGCTGCTGGTGGTAGGGTGGGTGGTGCTGCCGGCCTCCGCGGGGCTCCCCGCCTCCTCTGTGTGGCGGCTTCGGATGACCGCCAGGAGTGCTTAGGCCCGGGCCGCCGCCGGGCTTCGGCCCGCCTGGCATTTTGCCGCCTTTGGGGCCGCCGGGTCCTGGACCCTGTTTAGGCCCTGGCCCCGGCCCTTGGCCCCCCGCGGGTGGAGGCGGCGGACCCCCGGTCTGAGGGGGAGTTGTAGGGACCCCGCTGCTCGGCGGCGCGGGCGGAGGCGCCCCGGGCGGCGCCGAGGTGACAACGGGCGGCGGGGTCGGGGTAGGGCCTGGCCCTGTGGTAGCCCCAGAGGTCGGGGGAGTAGCGGGAGGCGCCGATCCGGAGGCTGGAGGAGCGCTACCTACTCCCGGAGCCGGGCCGGGTCCCTGAGGAACGGGCTTAGAAGAGTCTTGTGGCGGTGGCGGCTGCTGATGCGGCGGCGGTTGCTGATGCGGCGGCGGCTGCTGAGGCGGTGGCTGTTGAGGCGGTGGCTGCTGCTGCTGCTGTTGATGTTGATGCGGAGGCGGTGGCGGGATCGGGGGCTTGGGGCCACCCTGGACGGGGCCGGGACCCATGGGTCCACGGTTCTGACTAAGGCCCATGCCGGGCGGCGGGGAGCGAAAGTCGTGGAGGCCGCCGCGGCCGCCGCCTCCTCCGCGCCGGTGGAAGCCGCCACCGCCACCGCCGCGGCTCCGGAACCGATCCCGAGACATGTCTGTGATCAAGGGGCGGTCGAGACAGAAGCGGAGAAGACGCTCAGGAAACGTAGAGGCCACCTTGCTCTGCACAAGATGGCGGATGACACAGGCTGCGCGCCGTCTTTGTCCTCTTCTTATATAGGCCAGCTGGCGTGGCCCCGCCTACTTCTTGATCGGTAGCTCCAATAGCCAATTGCAAGTGCTGTACTTTATGACACAAAGTTACGAAGCGCTAATATTTTCTATTGGCTCATGGGTGAGAGGCGGGAAGAATGGGTAGCTGAAGTTGTCAGTTGGCCAATGAGCAGAAAAGGAGTTGACTGTAGGCCACTGTGATTTGCTGGGAGAAATTTGAATGCGTTCGCTAGACCAATTTTCCCATGAAAGCAAATAGCAAAGGCTCTATGAGCTCCGAGGGAGAGATGTTAAAAGGCCCTTTTCTTTCTTGATTGCACTGGGAGCAGTCCACTGGTATCCTTGCCTAGAAACAACAGACGGTCTCTGGTTCAAAAGCATAAATTAAGTGCCTGCTATCTACTCTACCTTATCCTGGGCCAGGGCAATTTGAGAAAGAAAATCTTACCGATTTCACATACACAATCTCACTGATTTCATTTTGGAACCTAATTGCAATGCAGGTTTATCTAGCAGTATAAACTTTTAATAGGCTTAAGTGAGTGCACTCTTTTAAAAAAAGAAAGTCCTTGATTTTTATGTCCCTAAATAATGGGGACTATAACGTTTTTTGAAATTCTGCTAAACACTTTATGGACATATTAACATACTTTAAAAATTACAATATTAGGGCCGGCCGAGTGGCGCGATGGTTGAGAGCTGGCTTGGGACGCCAGAGGGCCCCGGTTCGGATCCCACATGTGAGGGCCAGTGACAGTGCCCTCCGCAGCTGGGATGCTGGGCAGCAGCTCGATCTGGAGCTGGGCTGCAGCCCCTGTGGCAGTGGGTTGCCATGGGCTGCCGTGTGTGTGTGTGTGTGTGTGTGTGTGTGTGTGT
>NW_017731360.1:3881418-3892785 GCF_001890085.2 Hipposideros armiger | reverse complement strand
GTCCTCCACAACTAGACTGAAGAACAAAACAACAGCAACTTGTCTGTTCCCCTTCCCCAATTCCCCAGCGCTGTTCCCATCCCCCCAATTCCCCAATAAAAATCTTTTTAAAAAATTACAATATTAAAATATCTATATGGAATCATCCAATGAGCAGTGTCCTCTTCAAAATCTCTGACCTCTTTGAACTGCAGTAGCCATATTCCTTAATACCTCGCCTGGTTACTGTTATCTATGAACCTTTTGGTGGATCATTCCTCCCTCAGTATTAGCTCATGGCTTATTGTCTTCCTTTCTCCCTCTATTTCTGTTCATTATCCAACATCTATGTGGATAATCACCCAATACTCTGTCAATTCTTTACCTCCTCACCTCCAACAATCTTTTCTTCCATCCTATATCAGCCACTCCATCCCCCATGACTGCCGCACAGGTCATTCTTGTGTTTGTTACTGCCAGTATTTCATCTCTAAAATCTCTAGTTCAAGAATCCCAACTGTCTCATCATAGTAACTCTGATTCTTTGACTTCATCAAAACCTCCAAGCCATTAAATGTATTACTTTTTCACTATCTCTCACATTCTTATATTCATGACTTGTGTCACACAGTTTAGGCATTACGATTGCCTACAAACACATAAAACTTTTCCTCTTTCTCCATGATACACACCTAGTAAAACTCCAATTCTAGTTGGACCCAATTAATTTATCTTCTTTAACAAGGGTTTCACTTTAAATTCTTGACCACAAGCCTCATAAGGGCATTAGCTTTTTCCTGGCACTCTTACTGAATTTCCCTAGTCAATTCACTCTCCCACTTCCAGAAATAGTGTATCTCACACCTTCTCTTTTCAAATTCCTGCACATTTTTCTCTCACTCCATCATAACTAGTGACTTCTTGTCATATCTGAGAAAATAAAAATCAGAGGGGAACATTCTCGTCCAACTGGAAAGCTACAAGCCAATTTGATTGTACTGTGGGGGTGCAAAAAATAACTTTCCTCCCACCTAAGTTCTTCTGGTTGAGCTAATAATTAGATTAACTTGAGACAGATGAATAGGAGAAAATGTACAAAATTTATTACGTACGTTTGAGGGTGCCATAAGATATGAGACCTGAAGACTCATGGGACAATTGAGATTTATAGGCCATTTTGAACAAAGGAGAAGTGGGGCAGGAGTCTGAGATTTCAAAGGAAAAGTAGGCAATTTACAAGTAGATGAGAAAGAGTAAACATGGTAAAAAAAAAAATTATTGCTGGGCCACCCAGAAACAATGGGACACAGAAGGAAGTTCAACAAACAGGCTTCGCTAGATTTTTTTCCCTGTCTGCCACATTTAGTTTATATTATGATGCTAAGGTGATGCATCATTCCTTTAAGTAGAGTTTCTATCTGAATTCCTTTAGGCAGGAAGGGGGATGATCAAAGGGTCATTCTGAGCCTTTTGTTTCTTAATAACCAGTTTAAAAATCAATATTCCAGAAGGCACATTTTGTGATGACAAGCCTTTGGCCCCTCAGTCCCTATCTTCTCTTCCATCTTCCTGATACCATGAAAGATGTGTCTGTCCTTATCAAAGGGTAACCCTCCTGGTGCTATGGATCCCACCCCTTCATGCCTTTTCTAGGACTTTTTCTTGCTGTATCATCAATTACTTCTATTAGATCATCACCATATTAAAAATAAACAAGACCTTCCCTTTATCCTATCATCTCATTCACTTTGTAACAAAACTAAAACAAGTTGTCTACACTAGAGGTCTCCATTTCCTCACCTCTATTTCCTCTTCAATCCACCCCAATCTGTTCACCCTTCTCCTCTTGCCAAGAAAACCAATGATCTCATCTTGCCAAATCCAATAACACTTCTCTATACTCATCTGTTTTTACCTGTTAGCACCATTCAACATAGACATCACTGTCTTTCATGAAATACTTTTCTCACTGGCCTCTTTGAAACCACATTCTCATAATTATCCTCCTGCTTCCGTGATCTGTCTCATTCTCTGACTCCTTCCTCGTAGGACCTCTAAATGTTGGGATATTTCAGGGTTCATTTCCGGGCACTCTGCAAGATTTCATCTACCATCTAAATGTTTATACTCTTCAAATTTGTATTTCCACGATAGGGTAGATCTCCTTTGAGTCCCCAACTCATATATCCAACTACTTATTAGACATCTCTAACTTGGGAGTTCTAACTGGCATATCAGATTTAATATGTCCAAACTGGAGCTCTTGATTGTATCAACCTAATCTAGTCCTTCCCCTAATTTTCCCCAGCATAGTAAATAGCATTACCTTGTTTTTAAAACAAGGATTCATCCATTTCATAAAATCCAAAAATCAGTTCTACCTCCAAAGTATAGCTCAAATCTATTTACTTCTCTCCATCTCTATCACTACATCCTAATCTTTTTCACCTCCATCTCTTACCTGAATTACTGCAACAACTTTTTAACTTGTCTCTGTGGTCTCTTTCTGAGTCTTCTCTAATCTATTTGCCCATGGCAGCTAGGGTGCTCTTTCAAGAAAAAGCAATTCAGATGTCATTTTCCTTCCCTATTTAAAGGCCCTCAGTGGCTTCCACTTGATCGGCTTCCCTAGTATTATCTCTTTAGTTCCCTAACCCTAACCACAGAAAGACCCTATCTGTTCTGAGGATTTATCAAGTTACTTTGCATGCATTTTGCCTCAGGGTATTTGGACTTGGTGCTTACTCAGCTTGACATGCTCTTCTCCCAACTTTGTGTAGAATTATAGTTTCTTTAGTCTTCTATCTCAGCTTGAATGTCACCTCAAAAAAGCCATTCCTAGGGCTGGCCAAGTTGGTTAAGAGCTTGCTCAAGAGTGCGAGCTCTGAGCAACAGCGGTTCGAGTCCCAGCCTGAACTGAGCAGCCGCTGAGCTGCCAACAGGTGGCAGGATGGCTCAGCTAATAAATAAATAAATAAAGTAAGTAAGTAAGCCTCCCCTCTCTGTTAGATCATCCTGTATGTGATGTAAAGCATATGATAGCTCTCGTCACAATTTGTATTTATCTTGTTTATTTCTTCACTTGTTTATTGTCTGTCTCCTCTTATTGGACTGAGGATTCTGTCTGTGTTTTTTAAGGCTGTACCTACCACTGATACCTAACACAGACTACAAGCACAGAGATGCTTAATATGTGTTGAATGAATAAATGAATGGATGAAAGCATAACAATGAAGAACAACTCTAGTTCCATCTCCAGGGCCTTGTCCCAAGGTCCTTCACATTTCTGACACACTCCTTAAGGAAGTCATGAACATTGTGTGAAAAGTTTAATACTAAGTGCTCAGTAAATACTAGCTATTGTTATGAAAAAAATCAGAGACCTCTAAAGACACTTGAGTGTTGGAGCCCAGAAGACAAATGGAGTTGAGTAATAAAAGTCTGGTTAGTATATATATTCTTGAAGAGGCAAGGAAGCTTGTAATGCATTTTAAAAGAAAGTCTATCTTTGAATTTATCAGTAGATTAAAAGAACTAAGTAGGGTTTTTCTTAGGAATCCTGGGGTTATCTTAATATTAGGGAAGTTATTAAGATATTAGAAGAAAAGTATTAAGCTAATACATCCCATTAATAAATAAGAAAAAGCATTTGGATGCTGAAAGGCATTTGATAAAATTCAAATATTTGTTGAGTTTTAATTTTAAAAAAATTTGGAACAGTAGGATAATTCTTCTAAAAAATCTTTATCGTTTTGTAGGGTGAAAAAATGTTCAGATTATACCAACCACATCTGGAAATGGAAAATTGCTAATTTCCCCCATTCTACATAATGGGAAGAGCTGCCACTTAGTGACCATTTAGTACTTTGTACTAGACCTCAATTAATCTTTACAACAATGGTATGAACTACATACTATGATTATTCCCATTTTACAGATGAAGAAATGTGTTGACAGAAGCTAATTAAATTTTCTGGTGTTACACACAGTTAATGATAGAGCTGGAATTTGGGTCCAGATCTCTCTTAGTTTTGAGTTCTTTAACATCCTGTTATACTTTCTCTTTCAGTGTAGATGTTGATACTTTGGTTCAATTATAGGCTGTTTTTAATTTTTAAAAATTACACTAGTAGGGGCAGCCGGTTAGCTCAGTTGGTTAGAGCACAGTGCTCATAACACCAAGGGTGCCGGTTCGATCCCCACATGGGCCACTGAGTTATGCCCTCCACAACTAGATGGAAACAAGTACTTGACTTGGAGCCTGATGGGTCCTGGAAAAACACACTTCCCCCAATAAAATTTTTTTAAAATTACACTAGTAGTACCCTACATACATGTTAACTGTAAAAGAGTCAAGTTATGAATAAGTTTCTAGAGTAAATTCCGACCCTCATTTACTCACTCCCACACTATTGTAAAAAGTTTGAACTGAATGACAATGAAAGAATATAGACAACCAAGATACATCTGCTTATGTTTTTAAATAAAAAGCAATTTAAAAAATTTTTGATGTGTGCACCAAAAGAAAAATCCTTTAATATGAAAAGAAATAGCTGCCTCAAATAATAGCCAATATCATAAAAATAGCCAAAATTAATTGATGATTTACAATGTTAGACACTATAGTAAATACTTAATATTTAATTCTCATTACAACTCTGAGATTGATAGTATTGTCTTTTTTTCCATTTTATAGATATAAAAACTACCACCACCGTAATCCACACTAACACGGCACCATGATTTCTCACCTAGACCTTTGCAAAAGCTTCCTAAATGGTGTCACAAATTGCCCTCCTACTTCCCATTTTCCAGACAGCAACCAAAATTATCTTTTTAAAAAGCAAGTCTGATACCTCTTAATCCCTTCTTTAAAACTCCTTGTCTTCACATTGCCCTTAGGAGAAGAAATACAAACCAAGATGGCCCTCCATTCCCTGGCTATCATTTTTTTCTCTTCAGTCATCTCTCTCTCTTGCATTCTTTGCTGCAGTCACAGTGACAGCATTTAGTTCTTTCAACTTATTATGCTCTCACCTGAAATAATCTCTCCCTGACCACCCTCTTTCCACTTTGTGGTTAGCTCCGATCCATCTTTCAGGACTTGACCTACACCTGCCATTCTCTGAAGGCCGTCTGTGACCCCAAAGGTCAAGTTGCTTCATTTGACCGGTACCCTGTACTTTCACTGCATTAATGCTTATCCCACTTAATTGTAGAGGCTTTCTAAATTGTACACTCTAGACTGGAAGAGTGTGAGCTCAATGACTGAGATTCTCTTTTAACCATCCAATCCCCAGAGCCTAGTGCTGGGATACTCAATATATATTTGAATGAATGCATAAATGAGTGAATGAATGAATCCATTAATCTTTCCTTTTTTGAACCACTGAAGAATGCCCCTAGTCATAAATGACTAATTTCAGATATTAAACATAACTTCATTGTTCAAATGTGTGGTAAATTATGCTGGATGGCATATAGAGCAATCTTCACCTTGTAATACTCTGAATGTGGATGAAGTTACAATTCAAACTATAGTTACAGTAAATAAAAAGTATAATTATCCTCTGGTTTGATTTTTTATGAGGACTAGAAGGGTCAAGGATAGAAATAACATGCTTGATTAAACATATTGCTGCTCCCCAATGAATATTAAGTGAATTGACTAAATTTACATCTTCAACTGTATCCCAGGGCCTGAGAAGCCACGTTTGTCAGTTTAATTTGTGTTACTTTAGCTTCATAGTTCCAACTTTACAGAGGCTATTTATTCAGTTACTGGATCTACCAGCACGTGTGTCTTGTAGCTTCATGAACACAATAGAAGCCTCAAATAATTTTGTTGGGGGGACCAGAAAAGTGGATCAGAAAAGAGGGCACTTAAGCTCCCAAAATGCACACTCTCCTGTAATAAGTGGTTCCTAGACCCACCCAACTTGGCAAACTCTAACAGCGCAGTAAAGATCATCACCACTAGGTGTCTCAGTGGCCGTGCCACTTCCTCCATCTCCTTGGAAAACAGTTATGTGCACACACTCCATTACTCTATTGTTATTGAGCCTCCAAGCAAATAACCTTTCCGAAGGGTTGATTTCAATACCTGGGTAAATTTTCCAACAGATCTAATCAGTATTTAGATCACCTCTCTCAATAGAAACATTGGATTAACTGGTAGCCTCTCACTCTGTTACAGCTTTCCTTTGTTTAGAGATAACATGCTGTATTGGTAGTACATTTATTTATTTATTTCTCTATCTAGTTATTTATTTATTTATGAGGAAGGGGAGGAGCCTTAGCCTGAAGGGATTATGATGTTCTACCTGATCTTGAACACCTCTCATCCCCACAGTGAAATAAATGTCCTTCTAGGCTTTCTCTACAGAGGTACTATAGTCTTAAAGGCATTTATCACTCTTTGACTACAGCTAAATTGACCACTTGGGCTCATTTTAAAGGTCAAAAAAAGTTAGAACTTAAAGATCACCAAATGGAGTAAGATAGCACTGAGACAGATCCCATATATATATATGAATTTTTGTTATAAGGGAATATCAGAAATCAATGAGAAAAGAAATAGTCAACAAATGTTATTAGAATAACTAGTTTACAAAAAAAATTTGTCAAACTAATTCCAGAAGGATTAAAAAGATAAATATATTTAAAAATCAAATCCTGAAAGATGAAGAAAAAAAATGAGTGAATATCAGATCTTTGTCAGGAAGAGAAATTTCTAAGATTTAATATGATAAAAAACTACAGAACAAAATATCAATAACTTGCCCTGCATGAAGATTAGAAATCACCATGTGAAAAAACAAGACAATAACAAAAATTAAGTCAAACTGGAAAACTAATTGCAAAGAAAAATTATGTGGTTAATAACTTAACATATAAAGAATTTACACAGTTTTATAAGGAAAATCACCAAGATCCCAATAAACAGCCAAAATAAATGAGCAAATATATGGAAAGTATTTATCTTTACTGATAATTTCAGAAATACAAAGTAAAATGAGATAACCATTTTTCATCTAAGTTAACACAAACTGAAACAGCCACTACTGATATATATCCCTTATGGAAAATAATTTTGCATACTCTTTAGCAAATGCTTTCTCTCTATCTCTCTCTTTCTCCTCCTTCTTTCTCAATCTCCCTCGCCCTCCAGCTCTCTCCCCACTGATTCATTCATTTTTATTCAACAAATACCCTTTGTGTGCATGCTAGGTGCTGGAATCTAGCCGAAATTCTAAATAAGAAAAAACTTTGTGTACAAATATGTTCATCTCAACAGGATCAGTAATCATCTCAGATTGAAAACCTTCTACATTGTCAACCATAGACAAGGAAGACCAACTATTCTATTTTGCTTAGGACAATTTTGTTTTACGCCTGATGTTCTTGTGTAATTATTAAATGGTTTCCCTCTTAAGATAACTTTCTGGCTGATGACAGTCAAGTATCTTGAGGAAGGGCCAGCTTTTCTAATTTATACAAAGCACCATTGGGATTAGTCACTGCCCATGGAATTACTGGGGTTGGGTGATTATTGGTTTTGTCTCTTTTTCTGTAATTTCCAGATTTTCTAAATGGACTTTATATGCATGTGGTCTTTACATGGATTAACTCATTTAATTTTCATAACTCTATAATTTTTTTTCTTATTTCGATGCTTTTTTTTTTTTTTTAAAGATTGAGGAAATTGAAGTACTGAGAGATTAAGTTACTTACCTAGAGCCACACAGTTAAATGGTAGAGCCAAGATTTACACCCAGTCTATTTCCAGACCTTAACACCACTAAGGTAGTCTACCTATAGTGATAACAATATTCAATTGGCCTTGTTATTCATTTATGGGGGATAAAGATTACCTATGCTCATAAATGTAATTAGAAAAGTGCTTACAAATAATAGCCAAAAAAGGTCTTCCTTTATTTCTAAGAAACAAAATCTTTTAAGTCCACTAATTAGAAACACATTAAAAATGTAGTTGATTATTTTAAAAAACATAAGATGCAAAAATTCATAAACAAATAAGTAAACTATAAGAATCCCAAACACTAAGTTATAAATGTCTCTTTTTGATAGGTGGTTATATTTCTGTTTAAATTTCAATGTACATTAAATACACACAATAAAAATATCTGTTTTAAATGTGCTGGTGGACAAATAATATTTTTCTTACATGGTTAAAGTAAATTAAACAATATGCATTACTATTTAAATGAGGAAATGTAAAAAATTATGTATATTTTATGAGTGTCATTAAAGATTTATAAAACAGTTATGTAATGCTACCTTTAATTATGTGTTAATCTAAAATAAATTTCAAATCACTTTTTTATCATATATTACAGAAGGACAAAATTTAAATTACCTCCTTAAAGGGACCCTGGTATATTTAAGTATCACCTCCCAGTCTGAATCACACTATGAGTGTTCCCAAGGTTCCTCAGCTATAGATTCACAGACCATGGTGAACTTTCGCTGTAGATGTCTCATCCATTATGCGTTGACATTTCCTAGATTCATTTTCAGACATTGAGAGCAGCTTAGGTCAGCTATGAAATGAAACAGGTCAAATTCCCATCCCAGCTCCATCTAAGGCCATTTGTCCCTGGGTAAGTTTCTGAACCTCCCTGAGCTTTATTTTCCTCATTTGTAATAAGATAATAACACCTCCTAGTGTTGACTTGAGGTTTAAGTGAAATGGGTCACATTGTGCACCTAACATGGTCTGGCTTCTAGTAAATTCTCAATTAAAGTTAGTATTGTTGTGATGTACAATTTCTGGGAACCTGACTGGGGCTCTTATGCGGTGACTATGGTTGGACAGGCTTGGGTTTGAAAATAACCTCACTGGCCTGAGCAAGGAAGGACACAGTGGAAGCGCAGCTTGAGTGACATTTTCCGAGAGGATAAAAGGGACACAGTTTGGAAGGGCAGGGCAAAGCAGGCAAGATCACCCAGGCTGGCTGACTTTTTGGCAGGCATGCTAGGCACTGCAGGGGGCGTATCTGGGACAAGCCAGATTGAATTTTAATATTCTTCAGGCCACAAATGGAATAGGCTTTCTGTACTCCTGACACTGCAGTGAAAGCCGGTTTGGGTTCTGACCCCTCCCTCCTAATCACTGGGCTACACCAAGAGCAGCAAAAGAGCCTTTGTCTCATCTGCCTCCAACATGCCCAGAGTGGGGCCTAAGCTCCAGGTTAAATGCCTCTCTCCATTCAAGGTTCTCATTATCATCGTATAACATGCCTAGAGAATCCATGAACATAGTACCACAAGAATAGGGGCATAACATGGGAGGCAGCATGCCTTGAAATCCTTTTGCCATCTTTCAAAGTCCAACTCCAGATCAAGGTTGTACGGACTAAATGAGATGGTGCATATTTGGTACATTGCCCACCACAAAATATTATTCCTCTGTTATTCCTCTGTACCTCCATGCTTCATATGAGCTGGAATGCAGTGGGCATTGGTTGATTAAATGTCATCTTCCCTGGGCTTTCTCAGGCAGGGCCTGTCACTTGCTCCTTTGGGCTCCTAACCCCCATGTTCTTGGTCTGCCGTTGTACTTATCACTGTACATTACATTTCTACTGTCTGCTGACTTGCTTATTTCCTCCATAAGCCTGTGAAGTTCTCTGAAGGCAGGGATCACATACTTCGTCTGTGAATTCATATCTTAGGAGGTGCTCAATGAATGTTTCAACACCGTTGAATAAAGCAAAATACATTGGAAAAAGTATGCATTTGGAATCTTTATAGACCTGGATTTGAAGCCTAACCTCAACATTGAAGCTATGTTTCCCTAGTTACTTCCCTGAAAATAGGGATGGTAATAACACCCTTCTAACATTTGAGAAGGATTTAATAGGATAGTGTAGGAAAGGATGTAGCCCCTGGACCTGACCAATTTAAGGTGCTCAGTAAATGGGTTTCCTTTCTCCTCTAGGAATTTATACTGAAAATACAAATCTCTTGGTCTCTGAGTTTCCTTCATGTCTAAAATTCTCATGGAGTAAGAATACATGAGTTAAATGTAAAATACTATGATGTCTTTGGCTAAGCAATGGCTGTATTAGCTGGAGGAAAAGTCTAATGTGTTATTACTGGGCTTAATTAAGTCTTCGTTGATATCCTGACATAATGGGAGAAAAGGAAGAAAATACATTCTCCTTGGCGTTAATTCAAGGAACACTACTCACAGGAGGCAAGTCTGGGGCAAGAGTCATCAGGGAGGATGGGCTCCACTCCCCCACCTCAGGCGGCTGCATTTCTTCCCAGCCCTCTTCACAGACACTAATAGACCCTGCTAAGTGCATCCTCCTCCTCCCCTGGGGCTTCTTTGTGAATCACCCCAACCAGACCAACGGGACTCGGATTCGTCAGGCCTGGTGGATGGCTGACAACGGGAACTCAGTCTGACAGGGAGGGCTGGATTTTAAATAAACACAAATCTGATTGGACAGAAGGTAAAAGATGATGAGAAGGGAAGGTAAATCAAAGGGGCAAATGGAGAGATTTTCCTATGAATGCTCCTGTAAACCAGATTCCGAGGTTGCTTAGTAGCTCCTCCCCCAATTCGCGATTACCTACCTTCCATCCCTCCCCCACTGCCTTTTCACTGCTTGCTGAATTTAGACCACGACCACGTGCCTGCTGCCTCTTCAGAGCCTTCCTGGGAATGAGAATCTCTTCTGAAGCAGCCTGGTGACCCACCGCACAAAGTCAAACAGCCTGCTCCTTCTGTTTTCCACAATTGGTCCCAATTATTTGAGAGGAAAAGATTCAGTCACACAAGAGATGACTCTAGGAATCAATGGCCTACAATTCTAAACAGCATATTCACAAAACTGGATTAAATCCATTACCTGCCCAGCCCCTTTGAGTTATTTCAGTGTTCATCCACCACTGTTCCCTACCTCTGTTCTCTTTCCCATTGCCTTTCCTCTGTGGTCCACTCAAAGGAGATTGGCTACTTCTGCCCCCACTATCTTCCCTGAGTTAAAATATTTTTCAGGGGTGGCTGGTTAGCTTAGGTAATTGGAGCGCAGCCTCATAAAACCAAGGTTGCTGGTTTGATTCCCACATGGGCCAGGGAGCTGCGCCCTCCACAACTATTGTAGATTGAAACAACATCTTGACTTGGAGCTGATGGGTCCTGGAAAAACACACTGTTTCCCAATAAAATTAAAGAAAAAACAACAACAAAAAAACCCCCTCAATTCTAAAACATTGGCACCTCCAACCTCTTCTCTTAGGATGTTTTATCCAATTCCGTAAGGAAAATGCCCAATGCTAAGTTTCTCATCCTCTCAAAATTCTCAAGGTATTATCTACCCCTAGATATCTTTTTTTTTTTTTTTTTTTTTTTTT
>NW_017731360.1:3859356-3881358 GCF_001890085.2 Hipposideros armiger | reverse complement strand
CTGTTGCTCAGAGCTTGCGCTCTTAACCAACTGAGCCACTCAGCCGGCCCTTCCTAGATATCTTAAATCAGTTTTTTTTCTTGTAAAAGAAAAGCAAGACAACAAAACCAAAAATGTTTCAGGAAATAGAGACAAACTCACTTCTGAGAGGCAGGAAGCATAGCTTTTAAGAAGTGCATATACTCTAAGGGCCGGCCGAGTGGCTCAGTTGGTTAAGAGCTCGCTCAAGAGTTTGAGCTCTGAGCAACAGCGGTTCGAGTCCAGCCTGAGCTGAGCAGCCTCTGAGCTGCCAATAGGTAGCAGGATGGCTCAGCTAAAAAAAAAAAAGAAGTGCATATACTCTAGAGCCAGACTAGCCAGACTGTCTGGGAGCGAATGCTGAGTTTGCCACTTACTAGTTATATGGCTTTGTCCAAGTCCCTTAACCTCTTTGGACCTTGAGTGGTTTCCTCATTTGTAATATGGATGATAATAATATTTGAAGAACATAAAACAGTACCTAGCACATGAGACATGCTATAAAAACATAAGCTATTGTTTTACTAGAATGTAGATTTGAACGCCAATATATAGCAATATATATATATATATATATATATATATATATATATATATATATATATATGGTAACTAGAACTTATATCCTAGACCTGTAACAGCTCAGCTACCCTGGTACATTCTGACAAGCCACCATCCCCAGTCCATTCAAATCAAGCTCCAACTTTATGCCTTTCTCCTACTTGGCCATTTGAAAGTTTCTTCTTACAAGAATAAAGTAACTCCCATCGTTGAACAAAGAGCAATGAGCCCATCTGGTCAGAGCTTCTGCTTTAGTGAATCCGTAGTGGCTCAATTTCTAGGTTTGAAGAGATTTCAACAAAAAATGAGATTGTTTGAATGGAGGAAGAGCAACCTTTACAAAGGACATTAAGGGCTGATTTGTGAGTGAGAAGGGTCAGCAGAGTCCATAATCACAGATAACAAAAGACAGGTTTCAATGCCTTGAAATTTAGCTCCTGTCACAGCCACACAACTTTAGTTTTACTTTGAAAGGTCACCAGTGTCCCCTGTGAGCCAGTCTAGGTCTTTTGTCAGCTCTCATCCCTCTTGAATCTTTGTAATTCCTCCTTGGCTCCACACCAAAACCTTTAAGCTCCTAAAAGGAATATTCAGGGGACAGTGGCAAAGGTACAGTCCAAAGGTTACAAGGATCCTACACTAAAAAATGGAACAGTGGAAATAATATATAAGGTAGAAAGATGGAGGGAAATGGGTACAAACTGAACCAAAAGCGGCGGGGACAAGCTTATTACCTTCTTCCCCTTTTTTTCTTTTCTGTTTGCTTTTCTAATGCTAAGTATAAACTACATTATAATGAGGAGAGAACATTTTTAGAAGGAAGTAACAGATTATATGTAGAAAAGTTAACAATTTTTTGTTTCTCTCATGGTATCTACCCAATTTATCATTGTATTAATTGGCTTCTTGGTTTTTGTTTGTTACCCCACTACAATGTAGGCTCCAGGAGGGCAAGGAACAGGCCTCTGGTCTTGCTTATTCTTTTATTTCCAGCAACCAACACAATGCCTGGTGTATTGTTATAGATTTTAACATAGAAAACGAGCTATAAAAATACCAGGAGGAGATATTGGAAAACATTATTTTTATATTCTTGGGGGACATCAAACCTTCCTAAACAAGAAAGAAAATCAAGAAGCCATGAAGAAAAAGATAACTAGATCTCACTACTTAAAAAAAATAAAACTTTGGGCCGGCCGAGTGGCTCAGTTGGTTAAGAGCTCGCTCAAGAGTTTGAGCTCTGAGCAACAGCAGTTTGAGTCCAGCCCGAGCTGAGCAGCCGCTGAGCTGCCAACAGGTAGCAGGGTGGCTCAGCTAAAAAAATAAATAAATAAATAAAACTTTCTGCCTGAAGAATAATAATAACCAGCAATTATTTGTCATGTTATATGTGCCAATTTCTGTTCTAAGCATTTTACATTGTCTTAACTCATTTAAACATCCTAGTAATCTTATGATGCAGGCACTGTTATTACCACCTCCCTTTTATAGATAAGGAAACTGAAGCCCAACAAGATTATATACTTTGCTCAAGATCAAACAGCTATTAAGTGGTAGAGTCTGTATTTGAACTAATGCAGTCTAGTTCTACATATGAATAAGAAACATACAAATAATCCCATTGAAATATTGGCAAAGAATACTAATAAAAAATTCACTGAAGAAATAAACACATATGGTTAATAAATATTTCTCACCAGTAAGTAGTGGTTTCTAAAATTATAACAATACTGAGATACTACTTTTTACCCTCTAGATTAGCAAAAAGTAAAATATTTCTAATATCAAGTATTGGCAAAGATATGGGGAAACAGAGTAAATTGATAAAACCACTTTCTTATTTTATTCAATAGGTAGTTTTTTATTATTCTCATTAATGATTGACTAATCAGTGAGTATTGATTCTCAAATTGTCCCAGACTTAACCAGTGGGAGTCCCTTCAAACTGCCTCATATGTCCTTTTGACATATCCCATCATTCCTTGAGCACTACTTACTTTCTCACACAAGATATCTACAGGCTTGAGCTGGCCGAGTGGCTCAGTTGGTTAGGAGCGCAAGCTCTGAGCAACAGGGTCGCCTGTTCGATTCCCACATGGGCCAGTGAGCTGCACCCGAGCAGAGCTGCTGCTGAGCTGTCAGCAGGTGGCAGGATGGCTCAGCTGGTGAGAGCATATGCTCCTAACAACAAGGCTGCTGGTTTTGACTCCCACATGGGATGGTGGGTTATACCTACCCGCAACTAGGATTGAACACAGGCACTTTGAACTGAGCTGCCCTGAGCTGCTGACAGGCAGCCAGATGGCGACTGGACTTGGAGCTGAGTTAGCTGTGCCCTCCACAACTAAGATTGAAGGACAACAACTTGGCTGTTCCCCTTCCCCAGTTCCCCAATAAAAAATTTATATATATATAAAAGATATCTACAGGCTCATTCTGTCCCAACCCTGTAATCAGTCATCAGTCATTTCTCTAAGGGGCCCTGGTTCCTTGTAGAAACCAAATATGTATGGTAGTATATGGTAGTGTCATTGCTTTTAGGTCCTCTTGAAAGGCTAGATAATGAATGTATGTAAAAATGCTTAATAATAAATGTTAAGTAAAATAACCCAAAGAGAAAATTATATACACAGTATGGTAGTTTTCATTAAACACAACACAACACACACACACACACACACACACACATATAGCAAAAGGCTGAATTAATGGCATGTGGGGTGATTTTTTTTTTCATTTCATTTCATAGTCCAAATTTTCTGAAATGTGGCATGTTATTTTTATTACTTTTTCAAAGAACTTTTTCTTTTAGAGTAAATTTAGATTACAGAAAAGTTGTAAACATAGAACAGAGAGTTCCCATACCTCACACCCAGTTTCCCCTATTATTAATATCTTTTGTCACAACTGATGAACCAATATTAATACATTCTTATGAATGAAAGTCTACACTTTATTCAGATTTCCTTAGTTTTTACCTAGTGCCAATTTTCTGTTCCAGGATCCCATCCAGGATACCACATACATTTAGTCATTATGTCTCCTATGGCTCCCCTTGGTTGTGACAGTTTCTTAGACTTTCCTTCTTTTTGATGAGCTTGATAGTTTTGGAGATCACTGGTTAGGCATTTTGTAGGATGCCCCTCAAATGGGATTTGTCTGATGTTTTTCACACAACTGGACAAGAGTTACAGGTTTTGGAGAGGAATACCACAGAAGTAAAGTACCATTCTCATCACATCATAGCAAGAATACATATATCACTTGTTGGTATGTTATTTTTATAATGAAAAAATAAATGTGCTTTATAAAGTTTTGCCTAAGAACCTATGTAATGCATTTTCTTATATGTTAGTTTAGGATGTAAATTTGGCTGCTACACCAAAAAGAAACAAAAATATTAAAACATGATAGGGCCAGCTGAGTGCTTCGGTTGGTTAAGAGTTGGCTTAAGAGCACGAGCTCTGAGCAACAGGGCCGCCGGTTCGATTCCCACATGGGCCAGTGATGCTGTGCCCGAGCTGAGCCTGTTGCTGAGCTGCCAATAGGTGGCAGGACAGCTCAGTTGGTGTAACAACAAGATTGCCTGTTCAATGGTGGGCTATGCCCACCCACAACTAAGACTGAACTCGGCACCTTGAGCTGAGCTGCCACCGGGGTGGCTCAGTGGATAGAGCGTGCGCTCTTAACAATAAGGCTGTTGGTTCTACTTCCGCATGGAATGGTGGCTACGCCCATCCGCAACGAAGATTGAACACAGCACCTTGAGCTTAGAGGCCATGAGCTGCCGTCCGGCAGCCAGATGGTGACTGGAGCCCTCCACAATGAAGATTGAAGAGCAACAATTTAGCTGGTCCCCTTCCCCAATTCCCCAACACTGTTCCCCTCCCCCAATTCCCCAATAAAATCTTAAAAAAACAAAAAACAAAAAACATGATAGGAGTTAATTTCTTTGCCTCATAAAGATCTATACAAAGCAGTCCAGAGCTGGTAGGGTAATTTGCTTCACAAAGTCAAAAGACCCAGGTTCCTTCTATCTTATGGTTCTGTCTTCCTCAACAAGTAGCTTCCATGGCTACACTGAAAGCTTCCATACTTGCTAGGCTAAGATGGGTGCTCTAGAGCCTTCCATTGCATCCAGTGGCAAGGGGATGATATACTCTTTCCTTTTGAAGACACACCTGGAAGTTGCACATTTCATTCATTCTGCTCATATCCATTGACCAGAAACTAGTCACATGGCCACACCTATCTGCAAGGGAGACTGGGAAGTGTAGGCAGCTCTGTGCTCAGCTAAAACTTCTTTAACAATTAAGAAATGGAGGCTGGATTTTGGGGAGACCATCAGCAATCTCTGCCAAAGCTGGAATGTAAGTATCCTAAGGATGAAAGATGCATATGGAAAATCCAACACTTAGTGGCTATTAATCATTACCTTCATTACATTACCACCAAAATTTTCAATATGAACACCAGATATTCCTTTTGTAATGTCATTTTGCTACCCCACTGCTAAGGAATTTACACCAACTACTTTCACTTTGCATAGTCTCTATCCCATCCCATTCTCCTTTCCTCTCCCTCTCAGGAACAAAGTGAAACCCTCAATTTATTTGAAGTGGTTTATCAAGCCATGGTCATGCCCTTAGGGCTTTACCTTCTACTTCAAGGGGATTATCAATATATTCTCCCAAAGACAGACCTTCCCTTAGAAAAATTGTTAAAATTTTCAGCATGTTTACACTAAGAACCACCTTCCCACCAACAAAGGAGGTAGAATTTTCTTGTGTCTAGCTTTCCTTGAACATTTTTTCACATGGCAACCAGGGGTACAAGATGAAATCTATTGTTTACATCAGTCTCTGACCCACTGCAACACTATAGCATTGGAAAAGTTTGTTTTCAGATACTTTCAGTTTTCCCCTACACTTCCCTTGGTCCTCAGCCTCTCCTCTTCTTCCTTTCCCATCACAGCACTCCCAAGCCTTGGCTTTCTCAAAACAATTCATGAGCCACATTTGACTAAGATATAAATAACAGTGGGACATCTAGTTACTAATTTCAGGGCCAGTTACATTATAACAGGGTCTAAAGGCTGAAGCTTAAGAGGTGAAAGTCTAAAATGGGAGATTTTCAAGTAACTCATTGTTCTCAAGGGAAATTCTTCATCCTTGCTGTCATTCAGGCGAAAGCATGAGATAAAAACAAACTTTTACTGAACAGCTAGTATGTACTAGGTATTGTGTACAACACTTTCACATAAGTCAATGTATATAATCTTCACATTAATTATAAGTGGTATTATGATCCCTAATTTATAGATAAATTGAGACTCAGAGAGATTTAACAATTTGAATCCATGTCTGTCAGATTTCCCAAATCTGCATTATTTCTACAATAGTACCTGTGCACATTTGCTTGAAAAAAAGAAATTAAGGATTGCCACAATTTTAGGGGCCAGATTTTCTCTGGAACTACCCCAGATAGATCTTGGACCAGAATTAGCGATATAGGAAGTGGTTGTAGGAGATGAGTAAATTCTGTACCCAGCCAGACTCAGTTACTTTTGTGGTGCTTCTCAAGAAGACGCCTACATCAGAATCATCGGGCCCTTAATCAAAATGCGGCATCCTGAATTCCTTCCCAAAATACTGATTCTGACCGCTAGGGACACAGCCCTGGAATCTGTATTTTAAATAAGACTCTAAAGCAGTGGTTCTCAACCTGTGGGTCGCGATCCCTTTGGGTATCTAACGACCCTTCCACAGGGGTCGCCTAAGACCATCAGAAAACAAAAAGATACTTACATTACGATTCATAATAGTAGCAAAATTACAGTTATAGAGTAGCAACGAAAATAATTTTATGGTTGGGGGTCACCACAACATGAGGAACTGTATTAAGGGGTTGCGGCGTTAGGAAGGTTGAGAACCGCTGCTCTAAAGCATACTAAGTTTGTAAATCACTGGTTTAATGAATAAACAGAAAATAAGAGCTGTCATCCTCCTTCGCACGACTGCCCATATTTTTGTAGTTTTATCACTTGTTAGCACTCTTGTCAGAGGCTGGGAACCAGGAAGGCTAGGATTTGTTCTTTTAAATTATTCATTTGACAATTATTTATTGCATGCTTTCAAATGTGCCAGGCAAAAAGCAAACACATTGCTTTTGAAATGTATTAGAAAGGAAGGCAAAAACATGGGGGGTAGGGAGATTTTAAAGCAATGGTCAAGAAGCAATTGGGAAATTATTTGAATGGTCTATCACTCACATGGACTTTCAGTGTCTCCAGAGAGGTAGCTGCATCAATCTGGGACTACACAGGAGTTACTGGTTACCTGTGTGCTCTCATGTTACTGGACGGGAGCATGCCTGCCCGGATATGCTGGTCTAAGGGAGAGGCAAGAAAACCATTTCTCCTCTGCTTCTAGTGGAGAAGTCAGATTACTAGCTTTTCTTTAGCTGGGAAAGAATATATTTCTATATTCACAGCAGATATAGGTTTGTAGGACCTGGGTTTTACAATTCTGAAGGCCTTCTTCAAGAAAAAGAATATAAAATTATGAGTATAATATAAAGTATGAAAATGAATATTTGTTTAGAATGAGAAAAGAAATCAAGACAAATTGTTAAAGACTCAGAGATTCAGATCTCTCTTTGCTGAGACCTGGAGGCAATTTTGCAGAAATGCTTACACAGAAATGCTTCTTGATTGCAAACTACTTCCTCTCCTCAACACCCAGACTATAACTCGCATTAACTCCTACCTCTCACAGGGACCCCTGCAAGTGAGGGGCCCTGAAACATAAGCTTCATTAACTTCACAATAAATTCTCCTTCCTCCCTTCTTTCCTGGTAAGGCAAAGTGCTAATCTTTGCTCCAGTGGCCTTTGCTGTAACCTCTCTCCAGCAAATATGCACAAGGTCAGTTGTTAGACTGATGTAGCTGGGGAGCAATCTTGACAGAATAAACTTTGATGATGGTGGTATCTAGAGAGAGAAAATGTACTGTTGGATCCCAGAGCGTTATCCCACCCCATTTACCTTGGGGAATCTGGAAAAAGCAAAGGGGTCTGTGAGGATTCCAACATAGTTATGTATTTGCTTTAGCCTGGTAGTGCAAAGTGGATAATAAAATTATTTTGGCTTGCATTTATTAATTCACTTAACTTACAAGAGGTATCTCTCCCCTGCTATTCAGAAATTCTCACTGAATGTCACCTTGTTTAATGAATAAACAGAAGAGAATACACACCAAGAAAGAGAATGAATAAGGATGTCTTAGAAAATGCAATTCCTTTAGTAGATAAAAACTGGTATCCAAAGGAGAGGCCGCAGTTGGTAAAAATATTGAGAGGTACTTTTCTGGTCCAAGCTTCTCACTTACTTACAGATGCTAAAACTGAGGCCAGAAAAAGGAAGAGACGTGTTCAAAACCCCATAGTCAGGCAGTAGCAGAGCCAGAATAGAACTCCTGGTCCTGGCTTATCTTTGATCAAACAACTTCCCAGCTCAGAATCTCAGTTTCTAATAGAAGGCAGAGGAATGACCCAGGAGGCAACAAGAATAACCCCCTGTTAAATTGGATTTGGTGCTGCAGGGCAGCCTGGTGGAGAGGTGAAGGGCCAGGCTAGTTCTCTGCTGAGAGGAGTGAAAATCAGCCTAGCCATTGCTGGAGACTTATTTGGCAGCTAGACTCAAAAGCCTTGAAGATATGTATGCTCCTGACCTGAAATTTCACGTCTTGGAATTTATTGTAAGGGCATAATCAGAGTGAGTACAAAGATGTATGCATACATATACGTGTATATGTATATATACATACACACATGGATTTATTGCAGAATCATTTTACAATAAATTAAAATATCAGTATGAGCAGGCTTATCATGAAACCTATGATCCTTTTTTTTTCAGTCTCCACCCACTAGTTCTATTACCCAGGTTGTCGACTATGTTACCTGTATTTTTTTCTGGTATCTAGAGGCATACATCATTTTACTGTGATTTGCTTTATGATGCTTCACAGATGTTGCATTTTTTACAAGTTGAAGGCAAGACCCTTTACCAGCAAAAAGATTACAACTTGCCTCATTGTGATACTGGCTTTATTGTGGTGGTCTGGAACCGAACCTGCATCATTTCCAAGGTATGCCTGTACTTTCATGTCTCTTAATGATATGCTCATATCACTGTTTCTTGATTTTTCAAATTTAGACCTCATTCATTGATTTCCAATTATGGTAAACGAGGATTTAGCTCCTTATACTCACCACTCCCACTTCCTCTCTTTATAGTCCTAGTGTCACAATTGTTTGTTAATCAGTAATCAAAATTTGCATTATTATGATTTCATGAGCATTATTCACCTCTGTGCCATGGAATATACTATGATTGCAATTCATTTTTGTCCATTTTTTTTCCTACAGATATTGCTTCACTTTTATATTTGCTTAGTTTTCAATATCCATAAAATAAGCTTTCTTTATATGTTCCATGGGATCTGCTATATGTCTATCAACATTATTTTTCAACTGGTCAAATATATCAGATAGTCTCATTCACCACTCCCCCAGACATCTCTGTTCCACAGCCTTCTGTGGCTCTGTTCTGGAGTAAGTGCTAGATTTATAGATCTGCAAACTGTTACCATAGAACTTTTTAAATCATTTTCCTGTGTGTGTCTTCTGTTTCCTCTGTCTAATTTCATCCTGTTTCTGCGTTTATTCCCTTATGTTACTAGAGCACAGCCTCCTGTAGTTTCTCTATTAAGAGGTCATGTAAGGAAAATCTATTGAATCCTTGTAGATTGGAAATATCTTAATACTATCCCGACAGTAGTATGGCTAGGTGGAAAAAAACCCACCAAAAAACTAGGTTGATATCCCACTTTTTCCCCCTCAGAATTTGGAAAGGCTTGCTCCATTGCCTTCCAGCTTCCAGTGTTACATTCCAATTTCAGGATATCATCTATTTTGCCCCTCTCTGGAAACTTCCAGGAATTTCTTTTTATAGCTTGTAATCTGAAATTTTAAGATAATGTGCCTTAGGGTAAGCCTTTTTTCATTAATTGTACTGGGTATTTTGGAAGGCTCTTCCAATCTAGAGACAATTTCTCTTAAAATAAAAGTATATAAAATACCAATTATGCACAGATTCCTTCTTAACACAAATATATATATATATATATATATATATATATATATATATATTTTAAAAGGTTTTTAAAATATTGGGGAATTGGGGAAGGAGAACAGCCAAGTTGTTGCCCTTCAATCTTAGCTGTGGAGGGCACAGCTAACTCAGTTCCAAGTCCAGTCGCCATCTGGCCGCCTGTCAGCAGCTCATGACCCTTAAGCTCAAGGTGCTGTGTTCAATCTTAGTTGTGGGTGGGCGTAGCCTACCATCCCATGTTGGTGTCAAACCGGAAACTTGTGCTAAGAACGTGCGCACTCTAACCACTGAGCCATCTAGCTGCCCGGCCCGCAGCTCAGGGCACCTGAGCTCAAGGTGCCGTGTTCAATTGTAGTTGCAGGTGGGCATAGCCCACGATCCCATGTGGGAGTGGGACTGGCAACCTTGTTGTTAGGAGCACGTGCTCTCACCAGCTGAGCCATCCTGCTACCTGTTGCAGTTCAGTGGCAGCTCAGCTCACTGGCCCATGTAGGAAGTGAACCGGCGACCCTGTTGCTCAGAGCTTGCGCTCTTAACCAACTGAGTCACTCAGCCAGCCATAAAAATATTAATAATATAGTTTTACTCTCTTAAACTTTTCTATATTAAATTCTAAAACTTCTCAGAGTTACAAGGCTGCTTGAAAAAGTTAGACGACCTGAAGTTTTTGCCAATAGTTCATGGCTCTTGCATCACGACAATGCATCAGTTCACACAGCACTGTCTGTGAGGGAGTTTTTAGCCAGTAAACAAATAACACCCTCTTTACTCACCTGATCTGGCCCCCAGTGACTTTTTTCTTTACCCAAAGATAAAGGAAATATTGAAAGGAAGACATTCTGATGACATTCAGGACATCAAGGGTAATATGACGACAGCTCTGATGGCCATTCCAGAAAAAGAGTTCCAAAATTGCTTTGAAGGGTGGACTAGGCGTTGGCGTCGGTGCATAGCTGCCATGAGTCCAGGGCGACGGGTAGGCTGCAGCCCCTGCTGCAGTGGGTTGCCATGGGCTACCATGTGTAGCCAGCAGCCACTGTGACTGGCCGTCCAGAAGCAGGCGACTGATCTGCCTCGCCCGGGAAAAGCGCAATGATGGTGCCAACTTGGGCCAGTGAAGCAACATCCTCCACAACTAGACTGAAGAACAAAAGGACAGCAACTTGTCTGTTCCCCTTCCCCCAATTCCCCAGCGCTGTTCCCATCTCCAATTCCCCAATAAAAATCTTTAAAACAAAATAAAAAACAAGGTTGACAACAATGTGTATAGTACACCATTATCTATGAAAAGTGTGTGTGAGTGTGTGAGTGTGTGTGTGTATGTGTGTGTGTGTGTGTGTGTGTGTGTGTGTGTGTGTGTATTGCAGATGTGTAGCCTCTGGAAAGATATACAAGAATAACAGTGTCTGCCTCTGTGGTGGAGAACTAGATGGCTGGGAGACAGTAATGGAAGGGAGATTTACTTTTCACTATACCTTTTATATCTTTTTAAAATTTCACATCAGATATATGTCTTATATAAAACATTTTATTTAAGTAATTAAGAAAAAAATTAAGACAGCAGTTGGTGAGTATCTTATCTGTAGTTGATATGATATGATGGGCATTGCTAAAGTGGAGCTGATTGGTCTTGATAACTGATTTGATTTTGAAGGTGTGGGTGGTGATGGGCTAAAAGGAAGGATAAACAAGAAGTAAAGATAATTTAGTTTTCCAGACAGAGTGGCTGATGCCATAACCCCGAAAGAAACACAAAATTAGGAGCAGGTTTACCAGTGATGGTGGGGATGGAGGTTGAGATTATGAGTTTCAGTCCCCGGTGTTCCTATTGTTTATGGAGGATGCACCTATAATTTACTAAATGCTGATAAATATATTTTCACAAACATAATCTATTTAATTCATATAAAAACAACAACAAAAACCATACAAGGTAGGAATTACTGTCTCCATTTTATAGATGACAAAACAACCTTATTGAGGTTAAGAAACTTGCATAAGGCTGATGATAGCTATTAAATGGCAGAGGCTGTACTTGATTGGAAACTGGTCTTGTACTTCAAGAACATTTTCCCCCCCATATACCAAACTGGCTTTCCGGTGGTTCTCAACCTTCCAATGCCGTGACCCCTTAATACAGTTCCTCATGTTGTGGTGACCCCCAATCATAAAATTATTTTCGTTGCTACTCTATAACTGTAATTTTGCTACTGTTATGAATCGTAATGTAAATATCTTTCTGTTTTCCGATGGTCTTAGGCGACCCCTGTGAAAGGGGTCACGACCCACAGGTTGAGAACCGCTGCTTTAGGTTGACAGGCTAAGAGAACAGGCTTTGGACTTGAACAGATTTGCGTAAATCCCAGCTCTACTAATTCCCAGCTCTATGACCTTGAGCAAGTTCCTCTTCCTAAACCTTACTTTCATCTTCAGTATCGAGTAATAAGATTTAACTTAGATGATAGGTCTAAAGGCTTTGGCAGACACACTATTGCTCATTATATGGCAACTCAACTGTCATATTGATTAGACATGGGACATATCAGTTCAGTAAATTGACAATAAGAACTTTAGATCTACAGTTAAGGCGGGAGGAGTACCGGTTTACCTCACATAACGATCGTGCAGTTAACGAGCTTTTGCCATGCTGGCTCTTGAAAAATTATTCCACTTTTCAGTCAATGACTCATTTTCCCCCAGTATTACAACATTTTCACTTAAAAACATACTGAAAATATGCTATAGTTTCATAATATTTCAATATTATGGTTTCAGGCAAAGACACACCACTTCTCTTGGCACAACAGATTTAGTCAGAGAATAGCATATGAACGAATTTGAGTTGTGCTTTAGATTTAGATGAACACAAATGTTTTGCATATATTTGCCAAGTGAGAAAGATGAAGTGACTTCTATGACCCTTCAGTCAGTTGTGTGCGTGTGTCATTTCCATTTTTTATGTACTTTTTTATTTAGCCTTTATTTTACTCTAGAGCTGTTTTTGCTTGTTTTAAATTTATTTTTAAGGACAGTTTAAGGATAGTTTAGGCTATGAGCCCTAAAAGGTTGAAAAATTGGTGAAAATGGCTAACAAAACAATAATTTCCTTGCACCCCTCCTCCACCAACCACCTCTCTCAATCAATTCTTCTTCCTTTGATGAGTTTAATAAAACTAACTGAATTATATTTTATGTACAAAAGATAACTTTCAAATAGTTGTTGATTTGAAGGCTAATATGGTATATTACATGATATTATATTACATAATATGTTATGTATATATTCATTATATACAGTGTTATATGATGGTTATTACTATATACCATTATATAATGTATACCATCTAATATATCATATAATGGTGTATTTATAACTATGTTATATATTATAATTAAGTGTACCATTATATTACCATAACATAATATTATATAAGATAATTATATTATATACCATCGGTATGTGTGTTATATATACCATTATAATTATAATATATAACATAATATTATACAATATATAATATGTGTCATATTATAATAATATATACCGCTATAATATAAATCTATTTTTATTGTTGAATATATGTTTTCATTGCTCAATAGTTTTTTTATCTTGAAAAATTGTTTGCATATCTTGGGTTTGCACATTGTGGTAGGCAGAATTCTAAGTTGGCTCCCAAGATTTCCATCTCCTGGGTACACACTCTATAAAATCTCTCTCCTTAAGGTATAGATGGACCTGTAAATATGATGGGATATAAAATTTTGTGATTAGGTTATCTTATATGGCAAAAGTGAGGGCATTTTGGAGAGGTAATCCATTGATCTTGAGGTAATTTAAAGGGAAATTATCCTGGGTGGGCCTGATCTAATCAGCTGGGCTCTTTAAAACGGGATCTATAGGTCAGAGACAGAAGTCACAGAGATCTGAAGCACCAGAGATGCTCACTTGTTGGCCTTGAAAAAGCAAACTGCTATGTTGTAGAGGGCCATGTGGCAGAAAATGGTGGGTGACCTCTAGGAGCTGAGGGCCTCAGTCCTACACCTGGAAGGAATTGAATTCAGCCAACAACCAGCGAGCTTGGGAGAGGAGGACCCTGAGCCTCAGATGAGATTGAAGTCCTGGCTGACATCTTGATTTCAGCTTAATAAGAACAGAAAAGACACAACTAATCCATGCCCAGATTTCTGACCCACAGAAACTTTGAGATAATAAATTTGTGTTGTTTTAATGCTTTTAAATTTCTGATAATTTGTTATGCAGCAATAAAAAACTGGTACAGGTGTGTATAAATTATCTATTTCCACAATAATTCTGTGTAACAAACCACCCCCCAAACTCAGTGGCTTAAAGGAACTGACATTTATTATTGATCATGACTCTATGGGTCACCTGTGCAGTTCTGGTGACTTGGGCTGGGTTAGGCTAATTTCATTTGGACTTGTTCAATGAATCCATAAACGCCTGTTGGCTTCAGCTGGAATGACTTGGCTCCACTCCATAATGTCTGTCATCTTCCAGGAGCCTAGCCTCTGTTTGTTCTTATGGTAGTGGCAAGATTAGGAAGAAGAGAAAACACATAAGCACTTTTTCAATTGCTTACATCAAGTTTGCTACTGTCTCATTGACTGAAGCATGTCACACGAGAAATGAAAATATATCCATAAAAACACTTGTGAAAAAATATTTATAGTAGCTTTATTCATAACAGCCAACAACTGGAAACAACCCAAAAGTCCATCAACAAGAGAAAAAATAAATAAATGGTGGCATACTGGGGCAGCCGGGTGGCTCAGTTGGTTAGAGTGTGTGCTCTTAACAACAAGGCTGCCACTTGGATTCCTGTATGGGATGGTGGTCTGCGCCCCCAGCAACTATTGGGTTGTCGGGAAAGTCATAATGTATATTTTCTATGTTTTCCATTGCAAAAATACGTCATGACTTTTCTGACAACCCAATAGGTTGAAAACGATGACTGGATTTGGAGCTGAGCTGCGCCCTCCACAACTAGATTGAAGGACAGCGACTTGACTTGGAGCTGATGGGTACTCGAAAAAACACACTGTTACCCAATTAAAAAATTAAAAAAATATATATAAAAGAATCAATTAATAAATATTTTTTTAAAAACTGTGGCATACTAACAAATAGACTATTACTCAGCAATAAAAGAAAGAACAATATGATGAACATGTTGAGCCAAAGAGGTCAGACACAAAAGAGTACAATTGAATGATTCCATTTATTATAAAATTGAAGAACAGGTAAAACTAATCTATGATAGGGCCGGCTGAGTGGCTCAGTTGGTTAGGAGCTTGCTCAAGAGTGTGAGTTCTGAGCAACAGCGGTTCAAGTCCCAGCCCGAGCTGAGCTGCTGCTGAACTGCCAACAGGTGGCAGAATGGCTCAGCTAGAAAAAACAAAAAACCAAAAAAACAACCCCCCAAAAAACAAAACTAATCTATGGTAATAGAAATCAGGGTGGAAGGGGGCATGAGGGCACTTTTTGGATTCATGGAAATGTACTTTTTCCTGATTGGGGTGGTGGTTACGTGCATACATAAATGTATCAAAGC
This sequence comes from Hipposideros armiger, assembly GCF_001890085.2. Classification (NCBI taxonomy): domain Eukaryota; kingdom Metazoa; phylum Chordata; class Mammalia; order Chiroptera; family Hipposideridae; genus Hipposideros; species Hipposideros armiger. The sequence goes on along the minus strand of NW_017731360.1, from coordinate 3,866,032 downwards.
TCATTAAGTTATACACTTTAGATCTATGCATTTCATGGTATTTAAATCTTACCTTAAAAACAAACAAAATCGGATGTAGTGGAAAGATCATAATTGTTGGTATTAAAAAGTCTTGGATTTGAATACCTTTTCCACTTCCTAGCTGTATAAAGTCACATAACCTTGATAGGTCTTAATTTTTCATCTACAAAATGGGAAAGTTGTTTACTTCATTGTTTTATTTTATTGTGGTAAAATATACATAATATAAATTTACTATTTTAACCATTTTAAATGTACAGTTCTATAGCATTAAGCACATTCATTGCTGTGCAACCATTACATTCATCACTAGAACTTAGTCAATTTCCCCAACTGAAACTTTGTACCCATTCAACACCAAACCTTCATTCCCTTTTTCCCCCAGCCCCTGACAACTATCCTTCTGCTTCCTGTTTCTGTGAATTGGAATACTTTAGATACGTCACATAAGTGGAATCATACAATATTTGTTGTTTTGTGACTGGTTTATTTCACATGTTATAATTGTTTAAGGTTCATCAATGCTGTACCATGTGTCAAATTTTCCTACTCTTTAAAGGCTGCATACTATTCCATTGTATGGATATACCACATTTTGATTATCCATTCATTTGTTAATGGACAGTGGCATTGTTTTCACCTTTTGGCTATTATTAATAATGATGCTATAAACATGGGTATACAAATATCTGTACAAGTTTCTGCTTTCATTTCTTTTGGATATATATCCATAAGTAGATATGTTGATTTGTACAGTAATTCTATGTTCAATTTTTTGAGAAATTGCCATACCCTTTTCCACAGTGGCTGCATCAGTTACATTCTCACCAACAACACACATGGGTTCAAATTTCTCCACATTCTCACCAACACTTGCTATTCTGTTTTTTTGGTTTTTTTTTATAATAGCCATCCTAATGTGTATGAAGTGGTATCTTTTTTTTTTTTTTAATTGGGGAATTAGGGGGATGGGAACAGTGCTGGGGAATTGGGGGAAGGGGAACAGACAAGTTGCTGTCGTTTTGTTCTTCAGTCTAGTTGTGGAGGACGTTGCTTCACTGCCCCAAGTTGGCACCATCATTGCGCTCTTCCCGGAGAGGCAGATCAGTCGCCGGCTTTTTTTGGACGGCCGCTCACTGCAACTGCTGGCCGCTCACGCTGGCTGCTGGCTACATACAGTAGCCTATGGCAACCCACTGCCACAGAGGCGGCAGCCTACGCCATCGCCGTCGCCGTCGCCAGCGACTCACAGCAGCCCAGCTCCAGGTTGAACTGTTGTTCAGCATCTTAGCTGTGGAGGGCAGTGTCACTGGCCCTCATATGTGGGATCCGAACCAGGACCCTCTGGCATCCCAAGCCAGTTCTTAACCATCACGCCACTCAGCCGGCCCTGAAGTGGTATCTTAATTGTGCCTTTGATTTGCATTTTCCTAATGACTAGTAATGTTGAGCATCTTTTCTTAGGGTTATTGACCATTTGTACATCTTCATTGGAGAAATGTCTAGTCAAGTCCTTTGCTCATTTTTTTTAATAGATTTTATTGAGGAATTGGGGGAGGGGAACAGTGCTAGGGAATCGGGGGGAAGGGGAACAGACAAGTTGCTGTCCTTTTGTTCTTCAGTCTAGTTGTGGAGGATATCGCTTCACTGGCCCATATTGGTATTATCATTGCGGCGCTCTTCCCGGAAGAGGCAGATCGGTCACCAGCCTCTGGATGGCCGCTCACAGCTGCTCTTGGCAGTTCACACTGGCTGCTGGTGCTCATGCTGGCTGCTGGCCACACACGGTAGCTTATGGCAGCCACTGCAGCAGGGGCTGCAGCCTACGCCATCGCCGGTGATTCATGGCAGTCCAGCTCCAGGTCGAGCTGTTATTCACCATCTTAGCTGTAGAGGGTGCAGCGTCACTGGCCCTCATGTGGGATCCGAACCGGTGAGCTGCTGCTCAGAGCTGGCGTTCCAAGCCAGCTCTTAACCAACGCGCCATTCGGCTGGCCCTCTTTGCTCATATTTTAATTGGTTGTTTTTTGTTGTTGAGTTGTAGGAGATATTTATATAATCTGGATATCAATTCCTTATCAGATATATAATTTGTAAATATTTTATCCCTTTCTGTGGGTTGCCTTTTCACTTTGTGATAGTATCCTTTGATGCACAAAAAATGTATTTAAACATTTTTTTATTGGGAAACAGCGATGGTCATTGGTTACACATTGCTTTCATTGGTTACACAATGGCGTAGTTGACTCTTTTAAGGAGGGCGCAGCTCACAGTGGTCCATGTGGGGATTGAACCGGCAACCTTGGTGTTATAAGCACCACGCTCTAACGAATTGAGCTAACCAGTAACCCACAAAAATTTTTAATTTTGATAAAGTCCAACATATTTGTTTTTTCTTTTGTTTCCTATGCTTTTGATGTCATATCCAAGAAATGGTTGCCAAACCCAATGTCTTAAAGCTTCTCCCTTATGTTTCCTTCTAAGAGTTTTATAGTTTTAGGTCTTACATTTAGGTCTTTGATCCTTTTTAAGTAAATTTTTGTATATTGTGTGATGTAAGGGTCCAACGTCATTCTTTTGCATGTGCACATCCAGGTTTCCCAGCACCTTTTGTTGAAAAGGCTATCATTTTTCCATTGAATGGCCTTGGCACAGTCTTGTCAAAATCATTTTACCATATATGGAAGGGTTTTTTGCTGAGCTCTTTATTCTATTCCATTGGTCTGTATGTTTGTCTTCACACAAGTACCACACTGTTTTGATTACTCTAGCTTTGTAATAAGTTTTATTATCATGAAGTGTGACTCCTCCAGTTTTGCTCTTCTTTATCAGAACTGTTTTGGCTATTCAGGGTCCCTTGAGATTCTTTATGAATTCTAGGATGGGTTATTCTAGTTCTGCAAAAAACATCATTGGGATTTTGATAGGGATTGCATTGAACCTGTAGATCATTTTGGATAGCACTGACATCTTAACAATATTAAGTCTTTCAATCCATAAATGTGGAATGTGTTTCCATTTATTTATGTCTTCTTTAATTTCTTTCAGAATATTTTGTAACTTTCATTGTGCAAGTGTTTCACCTCCTTGGTTAAATTCATTTCTAGGTATTGATTGTTTTCTTTTTGATGCTAAGTAAATAGAATTATTTTTGTAATTTCCTTTTCAGGTTGTTCATTGTTAGTGTGTAGAAATGCAATGCAACTGATTTTTGTGTGCTGACATTGTATCTTGTTACTTTGCTGAATTCGTTTATTAGTTCTAACAGGTTTTCTTTTTTTTTTTACTCTTTAGGGTTTTCTACAAATAAGATCATATCATCTGTGAACACAAAATTTTTTACTACTTCTTTTCTAACTTGAATGCCTTTTATTTCTTTTTCTTGCCTAATTGTTCTGTCTAGAATTTCCATTATTACATTGTACGTAAGTGGTGAAAGTGGGTCTCCTTGCCTTGTTCCTGATCTTAGAGGAAAAGCTTTCAATCTTTCACTGTTGAGTATGATGTTTGCTGTGGGCTTTCATATGTGGCCTTTATTATATTGAGATGTGCCCTTCTATTCCTAGTTTGTTGATTGTTTTTAATATGAAAGGGTATATTTGGTCAAATGTTTTTTCTCCATCAGTTGAGATGATCATGTGTTTTTCTTTCTTAATTCTGTTAATGTGATATATTACACCAATTGATTTTTATATGTTGAACCATCCTTGCATTCTTGGAATAAATCCCACTTGGTCATATGAATAATCTTTTAATATGCTGCTGAATTTGGTTTGCTAGTATTTTGTTGAGAATTTTTGCTTCTGTGTTCATAAGGGATACAGTTTTCTTGTATTTTTGCCTGGCTTTTATATCAGGGTAATGCTGACCTCATAGAATGAATTAGGAAGTGTTCTCTTGTCTTCAATTTTTGGAAGAGTTAGAGCAGGATTGATGTTAATTTTGTAAATGTTTGGTAGAATTTATCAGTGAATACATCTGGTCCTCCATTTTTGTTGGGAGGTTTTTATTACTGATTCAATTTCTTTACTAGATTTCTTCAGATTTTCTATTCCTTCATCATTCAGTTTTGGTAGATTATGTGTCTTTAGGAATTTGTCCATTTCATCTAGGGTTATCCAACTTGTTGGCATATAATTGTCCATAGTAATCTCTTATGAGAATTGTGGAATTGGTAGTAATGGCCCCACTTTCATTTCTGATTTTACTTATTTGAGTTCTCTCTCTCTCTCTCTCTCTCTCTCTCTCTCTCTCTCTCTCTCTCTCTCTCTCTTTCTCTGTCAGTCTAGCTAAAGTTTTGTTGATTTTGTTGATATTTTCAAAGAACCAATTTTTTTTTCTCTCACTGAGTTTTGTGAGAATTAAATAAAATAATGTGGTACCAATTCCTAAAAAAGAAAGACAAATGGTCAGAAGTCACATTTTAAAGAGTTCACCTTCCTTAAATAATTCAAAGAAATTAAGTTAACAGTAAGATACCACTAATGTATTGAATTGGCATTGTTATGAACAACCCAACTGGAAGTCACCCCCTTATGTGTGGGTTTAGTTACTAGAGGGAGATACTTAGGGGAGCTTTAGGGAAGTTGGTAATATTTTATTTATTGATCTGGGAACAGCCGATTTTATGTTTTAAAAATTAATCAAACAATGGGGAGTTATTGTTTACTTGGCACAGAGTTAGAGTTTTGCAAGATGAAACAAATACTCGAATTGGATGGTGGTGATGGCTGCAGAACAATGTGAGTGTACTTAATGCCAATGAATTGTACACTTAAAAATTGTAAGACAGAGCCAGCCGAGTGGCGCGTTGGTTAGGAGTTGGCTTGGAACGCCAGCTCTGAGCAGCAGGGTCCATGTGTGGATCCCACATGAGGGCCAGTGATGCAGCGCCCTCTAAGCTAAGATGGTGAGCAACAGCTCGACCTGGAGCCTGCGACGGCATAGGCTGAAGTAGGGCTGGGCAGCAGTGGGCGTGAACTTTCATGAGCTGCCATGAGCCACTGTGAGTGGCCGTCCAATGTCCAGCGAGCGACTTCCTCACCCGGGAAGAGTGCAATGATCATAATACCAACAGGGGCCAGTGAAGCGACATCCTTCACAACTAGACTGAAGAACAAAAGGACAGCAGCTTGTCTGTTCCCCTTCCCCAATTCCCCAATAAAATCTTAAAAAAAAAATTGTAAGATAATAAATTTTATATTATATGTATTTCATAACAAGTTAAAAAAATTGAGCTATATATTTATAATTTGTGCACTTTTCTAGGTGTAAGTAATGTTGTAATTATTACCAAAAAAATGTAGTACATAGTATGGGAGCTTGTAGTAATCTGACATTGTTGGTGAAAGTGTAACTGATATCTTTCTGGAGAGCAATCTGGCAGTATGTATCAAAAGCCATAACTTTTGACCCAGCAATTCACCATTTAGGAACTTATCCTAAGGAAATATTTAAGACGTTTGCAAAGATGTGTGTAAAAGGACATTTACTGTAATATTGTTTATTATAATGTTGTTAACAGCAAAAAACAAAAACATAAAACAAACAGTAAATGTCCCATAAAAGGGGACTGAGAAAAATATATGGTATACCTACACAATGGAATATATGAAGCCATCAAAAGTGCTGTATGTAGGTTAATCTTTATCAGTATGGTAATATGTTTATGCTACATTAAGTGAAAAAAGTATGAGATAAATATGAAAGACATAAAAAGTGAATAAAATTTGCTGATGATCATTTACTTTGGGCAATGGGGATGTATTGGCTTTTAATTTTCTTCTTTTTTTGCTTGTCTGTGTTTTAAATTTTCTTTAAGGAACATAGTATTGCCTGCAAGCAACTAGAAAAAATAAAGTGTTTGGCACGCAGTAGGTGTTAAAAAATGATAGTGCCTGTTTATTCCTTTGGAAAAGTAATCACTAGCTGCTTATTTCTTGTATTAGTTAGGGTTCTCCAGAGAAAGAGAACCAATCATATATATATATATATATATATATATATATATATATATATATATAGAGAGAGAGAGAGAGAGAGAGAGAGAGACAGAGACAGAGACAGAGACAGAGACAAAGAGAGAGGGAGAGAAATTTATTTTAAGGAATTGGCTCACATGATTTTATGGAGGCTGGCAAGTCCAAAATCAGCAGACTGGAGACCCAAGAAAGAGCCAATATTGCAGTTCAAGTCTGAAGTGTATCAGCTGGCAAAATTCCTTCTTGTTGGGGCAGGGTGAGGGGGTGTCAGTTTTTGTGGGGGTGTCAGTCTTTGTTCTATTAAGGCCTTCAACTGATTGAATGAAGCCCACCCAAACTTTGGAGGGCACTCTGCTTATTCAGTCTACTGATTTAAATGTTAATCTCATTTAAAAAATATTCTCACAGAATATCCAGAATAATGTTTGACCAAATATCTGGGCATCATTGCCTAGCCATGGTAACAAATAAAATTAACCATCACAGTATTACTGTTCTGTAAGACTTGGCTGTGGGCACCTGGTGAGAGGTAGAGGAAAAATCAAAAGACTTGGCGTTCTGGGCCAATTGAGTATTTCCAAATGACATGGACTTCCCATGTGGAAGCTAGCATGCCCATAAAATCTTTCAACACGCTTTAGTTAAGGTTTTCAAAAACTGCATAAGGGCCGGCC
>NW_017731360.1:3856812-3858826 GCF_001890085.2 Hipposideros armiger | reverse complement strand
TGTTGTTACTAATCCTTTGGGTAATCTCAAGCAAGCTCACTCTAGGAAGTGCCCACTTTAGGTTTGATGTTACACACAGATGCCCAAGATTAGAGCAATTGAACCTGAGTAGGATTGACATCCAGTGCCTAGGAGGAAGCAGTTGCTTTTTCCACATGATTTCCTCTTTCTCCACCCAGGAATTGGATCCTGTTGTCTCCTGCTGTTCAGGTGAGGCTACAAAGGGAGTAAGCTGTGTTGACCTGTCAGGTCTGTGCCTCACTGTGTTTTCAATGTTTTCCTCCCAAAGTTTGACTGCATGTCTCCCCTTATTGCTGTTTGCTATCCTTCACACTACAATTCTGTTAGGTGACATTTATTTGAAGTTTATGGAGACATTGCCAACCGGGAGCTTTGTAGGTGTTTCTTGTTGGCATATGTGGAAAATTTTTAAGTATTTGATTTAATTGACAACATTCAAATACAAATTTTATGGTCTATCCACACAATGGAATATTATTCAGCCATAAAAAAGAATGAAATACTGTATCAGTTATAAATGATATGTATTATAACATGATGAACCTTGAAAAGAGTATGCTGAATGAAAGAAGCCAGACACAAAGACCACGTATTATACTTTCCATTCATATAAATGTCCAGAGTAAAGAAGTTTACAGAGACAGGAAGTAGATTAGTGATTTATTAGGGCTGGCAGGGGGCCGATAAGGGAGTGATAACTAAAGGGTATTTTTTTTTTTTTGCAGCGATGCAAATGTTCTAAAAGTGACTGTGGTGATGGTTGCATATATCTGTGTAACTGGTAAAAACCATTGAGCTGCACACTCTAAATAGGTGAATCGTATGGTATGTAAATTATATCTCAGTAAAACTGTTAAAACAATTGAATTCTGGGTATATATCTGAAAGACTTAAAAGCAGGGTCTCAAAGAGATATTTGTACAACCATATTCATAGCAGCATTATTCATAATAGTTGAAAAGTAGAAGCAAGCCAAATGTCTTCTGAGACTGCACTCTCTCCTGGTTTTCCTTCCATTTTGCTGATCCTCTTTCTCTTCCTGAGTTATAAATGTTGGAGTACCTCAGAGGTCAGTTTAATTTATATTCTCTGGGTAATCCTATCCAGTCTTATGGCTTAAACTGATGACTCCCACATTTCTATCTCCAGCCCTGTTATCTCTCCTGAGCTTCAGATTTGAATGTCCAACTAACTACCCATTTGACATTTCCACTTGGATGTCTAAGAGGCATCTCGTGTTTAAGACATTACTCTTACTTCTTTCTTTGCCCCACTCCCTCAAATCTCCTGCTCTGCTCTCTATTTCCAATAATGGATAACACCATTAATCTAGTCGTTCAGGCTAAAAGGTTAAGAGTCATCCTTAAGTCACATTTTTATTTCACCCCCAGCATCCTGTTCATGACCAGAAATCCTATGGACTAAGCCTCCAAAACGTATCCTGAATTCAACTACCGTGTTTCCCAAAAAATAAGAGTTAGCCGGAGAATAAGCCGTAGCATGGTTCCTCCAGGATATGGAGGGCATGCACACCTCACATGAGGGTTTTATGACCTGTTTCAGGGAGAAGAGTGCCTTTTTCACAAACTCCTTCAGCTTAAAATATTCAGTATGCCAAGGTGCCACATATCGGCACCTAAAATCATGATGGCTTATTTTCTGGCTAGGTCTTATTTTCAGGGAAACAGTGTACTTTTCACTATCTCCACTGCCAATGCCCTAGGCCAATCCATTGTCGTCTTTCACCTGAGCTACTGCAAAGCCTTTTAACTTATTCCCACTCTTGCTTCATTGTGGTTTGTTTTGCATATGGTATCTAGAGGGTTCATATCACTTTTTTTTTTTAAATAAAAAGTCTCCAGTGGTTTTCCCTCATATACAGAATAAAATTAAAAGCCCTTACCATGGGCTACTTCTCTGCCTTCATCGCTTGCCCCTCTCACTCAGTCCTAGTAAGGTTGGCATCTTGCTGTTCTTTTCTTTTTTTTTTTTT
>NW_017731360.1:3850586-3853462 GCF_001890085.2 Hipposideros armiger | reverse complement strand
ATCCTGCTACCTGTTGGCAGCTCAGCGGCTGCTCAGCTCGGGCTGGACTCGAACCGCTGTTGCTCAGAGCTCAAACTCTTGAGCGAGCTCTTAACCAACTAAGCCACTCGGCCGGCCCCTAAGATCCTTCTTGATTTAGATATTCTAAGGACAAATTATTACTGAGGAAATTATCTCCAGTTGTTGGTTCAGTCTTCAAATCACCAAAAGATCTGTTTTGAGGTTAGGCTATCAGAGTTGACCCTTGATATTCTATGCCCTGTGCTTTAGATCAGGCTGTTTAAAGGCAGGGAAGCTACATCTCCTTGAGGCGACTGGCTGTTCCCTCATCGGTTGGGATTCGTCATGTCCAGAGGTCCACTGAGAACTTCAGCTCACCATCATTTTCTCTTTACAATGGTTATCCTTGCAGTTAGGTGTAAGATGGTGCTCCAGGCCCCTCAATGATATTTCACCCAATTCTCCAGATAGCCCTTTCACTAATTTCTTTCATTCCTCCTTCATCACTATGTCATGGTCCCTTTAAGGAAGCGGCCATAGTTGAGTGGTGGGAGCAGCTGCTGGCAGCAAAGAGACTTGCAGGATTTGGCCTACCCTGGGCCACTTACCGCGCACGCTCAGGACCGGGGGCTTGGTGGGAAAGGAAGGAGGGGCTTAAGGTGCGCCTGCGCATCAGGGGCGCGCGCAAGGGGCTGGTTTAGTGATCCCTTTAAGAAACCGCAGGCGGAGGAATTTCTCTGAGAGAAAATAATCCTACTCACGGGGCCCCTTGGAGGCCATTAACCCCCCGAGTCCCAGCCCCCCTTTCCCGGGCAGGCGCAACCGCCCACGCGCGCACCCGTGGGATCTCAAGATCTCCGACCCGGCGCGCGGCATCCGCCCCCTCCCCACTTTCAGCGCCAGGCCCGGCTGGGTCCCGGGAAGCTGCCGCGAGGCGGTCGTTCCTGCAGTGTGGGCGGGGGCCGGGGGCCCGAGAGGTTCCGCCGCCACCGCGCCGGGAGCCGCAGCGGTTCCAAGCGGGGCCCAACATGGCGGAGAGAGAGGTGGAGTCCGGCCCCCGAAAGAGGGTAGGTGAGGTGAGGCAGAACTCGGGCAGCGGGCGGCGGGGGGCGGGGCGGGGGCCGCGTCCTGGCGCCGTGGCCGGGAATGGGCCAAGCACAAGCTTGTGGAGGGGTCGCGGAATCCCGGTTGGGGAAAGGTTGCGGGTAGGACTGAGGCAGCCTTGGTTCTGGAGCGCGCTGGAGAGTGGTCCTTCGGCAGGTGGGACAAAGATTTGCTGCTGGTTGGGAGGGGGAGGGGCGGGGGCTGTTGTTTGCTTTAAAATTTTTTTCTAGCCCTGGAGGTGGGTTACTTGGGTCAGGGGAGAGAAGGTGTCACATTCTTAAGTGCGTCTTTAGTAAATGAGAGCCTGGAAGTTTAACTGGGGAGAGGTCCGGTGGGGGTGGGGGTGGCGGGAGTAAGTCGTGAAGGGGTCTCCTGAGGGATAACCAGGAGGGTTCTTTAGTAACACCATCGCGAATTCATTTTCCTGCCTCCATTACTCTCCTCCTATAACCGTTATCTAGACCAAGGTGGAGGTGGTGTTCTTACCTGTAAAAAAGTGGGGTCGTTGGCGTGTCCTGATTTAGGAGAAAGATTTTGGAAACTATAAATGTCATGTTCTAGTCTAGCCTCTTTACCAACAATTAAGAACGTGGAAGAGTATGACAAGTTTTGTCATCACAAGGATGTACCCAACCAACCTGCAGAGTTGATGCCAATTCTCTATAGGAGCTGTTGAGTGCCTTTTGGAGTGCCTTTTAAAGTTTGTCTTGAAACTTTTCTTATTTTGTTCTGAATGATTTTTTTTCAGATGGAAAACAGTACTGTACTATCAATTGAGCAGTATTTTTCAGACTTATACATCCCCTCCCCTCTGAACCCCATAGCATGTTAGGGAGTGAGTTTCCTATAGGGACTCTCCCTCTTGAGAATGGTCTCAAAATGATCAAATTAGTGTTAAGCCAACCGCGTAAAAATTACAATTTAATCTGTATTGAGAATACCCTTTCCATTTAGCATAAAATTAGCAATCTCATGTAATATTACAGGTAACATTTTTAATGCGTGCTTATTATGTGCCTGGCACTGTGTTTTATAGGAAGAATTTAACTTACATTATGTAAAACCCATTTTGCAGATGAAGAAATATAGGTGTAGAGGAGTTAAGGAATTAAGAGCAGATAGCTAGTTAAGAGAGATCGAGCTGGATTTGAATCCAGGTTTGTCCCAACTACAGTGCTTGTGTTGGACATCCCATAACAGTTTCTTTAATCTAGATTTCTCTTCTTAAATGTTTAAATTATAAAACAACCAAAGAAGTGTCAAATAGTATTTTTTCAAAAACTTATTAGGATAATATTTTCAACGGCACAGCAAAATTGAAAAATTTACAGGGAGCATCCGTATACCCACGACCTAGATTTACCATTAACATTTACTATACTTGTTTTATCACATCTTTATCCATATAATTATCCCTTTATCCATTCATTGGTTATTTTAATGCATTTCACTGTGTTTTGAGCAATTAAAATTTAATGTTGATAGTCTTAGGTTTATAAAATTTTAGATCCCTCTGCAATAATTAGTCATAGAACAAGTTAAGCTGTATGATAGTATGTTCAAATAATTCATTTAATAAAAATATTGGGTATGGGATGCACATGTTTAGAAATTTAAAATTTTCAACCTGTGAGTTTTTTTGTTTTTTTTTTAAAGACTTTTATTGGGGAATTGGGTGGATGGGAACAGTGCTGGGGAATTGGGGGAAGGGGAACAGACAAGTTGCTGTCGTTTTGTTCTTCAGTCTAGTTGTGGAGGGCGTTGCTTCACTG
>NW_017731360.1:3846612-3849991 GCF_001890085.2 Hipposideros armiger | reverse complement strand
GAGCTCTTAACCAACTGAGCCACTCAGCCAGCCCTGGTATCTTGGTGTTCTTTAACACTTCAAGTTTGTTCCTGCTGAGGGGCTTTACGCTTGCTGATCTTTCTACCTGGAATCCTCTGCCTAGAATGCTCTGCCCAGACATTTGCACACAGTTGGCTCTTGCTCATTATTTAAGTCTCAGCTCAGATGTCACCTCCTCAGAAAAATATTTTCTGGCTACCGTATCTAAAGTAGCCACTTTTCATCCCAGTATCCTTTTTCACTTCTTAACATTCTCTGAATTCATTAATATATCTAAATGTCCAATTTTGTTTAAAACATATTTGAATCTAATGGATAGAATTCCTTTAGGTAATAATCTCTTTGGGGGAAAAATGCCAAGTCTTTCATATAGTTGCTCTCTACCTTTGCATGTGTCCCTAAGATGGTGTGAATGTGTATAAGGCATTATGGTGTTGAGGAAGCCTGTGACCTTGAATCCATTTGGTCTCCTTATACTATTATCTTACCTCTCTGGAAGCTCTGCACCCTGTTGGTCAGCAAGTGACGTATCTTGTAGCCTGGACTCTCTAAGCTTGTTAAGAGCCTGGAGGCCAACCACAGCTCTTCTTGAGGTTGGCTGTTACCACTCTTTGTTCCCTGCCCAGTGAGATCTACAAAGCTATTTCCCCCTGTCCCTGCCAGCCAGTTCTCTTGGCTACCTACCCTCTACCTATTTGGGAACTTCTGGATACATTCCATGTCACATAGAAACCAAGGGCTACTCACTTGCAGAGCTCCTTCCAAGACCTTCCATCTAATTTTGTATATGGAATTTTGTGTTTTGTTTCTTTGAAAACCTCCTCCCTCGCCCCACCACATAAGCTTCAAGACCCGTAAAACTTGGGTTCACCACTCTGAAGGTGCTAAAAGACACTCTGAGGAATTAAATGCAAGCCTTCTCTCTCTTCCCAAATACACTGAGCCATTACTTTTATTCATATGTGGCTGTTTGCTTGTTGGTGTGGGCATAGTTCACAAGTCAGCTCTACTTGGAGTTCCAAACAGAAGCAAAGCAAGAATGCTTTCTATTTTGAAAAGCTGGAGTGGGAAGACAGGGGCACGTATCTCAAAATCGCTGCCTCTCTTGTCTCTCTCTTCCTTCTTCTTCCCTCTACCCTTTAATTAAGAATCAGCCATTTAAAAAAAAATTCCCTATGTCACAGCTTCATGGCTGAGCTGTACTAGATGGAAGGAGCATCTCCTCTGGAGTATGGGAGGATCTATGACACACTTTCCATTTACTAAATTTCATAGGTTAAATGGAATTAAGGAAATGTAGCAGTTCTTTTTCTCTCCATGGATCCTATTCTATTCTCTCCTGATTAGGGAAGTTTCAGAGCAACACTACAGTCAAGGGTCTATAATGAAACATGATTTAAAGAAGAAAATTAAAATGAGTCAGCTTGATATTTGCAAAATATTACACCATTATATTCTACTTTTTAAAAGAGGAGTCAGAAATTTGGATTTGTATGTAAAATGTCTCATTTTGAATGTTGACATATAGTTCAAAAATTCAAAAATTCAAAAAAAAATACGCTTACAGTGCTAGAAACCAAAAGTGGCCTAGAAGATTTAGAAATATTAACTAATCCTCACAATAATCCATTTTACAGATGAGGAAACTGAGACACAGGGCAAGTAACTTGACCAAGATCATATAGCTATACTTGGTGCAAACCAAATACATGTCTGTGGGACAGATTTGTCTACAAGGCCATCAATTTGCAATTTCCAGTTTATGATATATTTGAATAAGCCAGAAAAAAAAAGGCTTTGAATTCTGGCTTAGCTTCTCTGCTGAATAATCTTGGACTAGTCACTTAATTGCTACAAATTCCTCTGTAAAATTAGTATAATATGATTAACCCTGAAGTGCTCACCAAGAGTTGGTTTTCTCTTTTTTCCTTATTCAATGTGGATGGCTGTACTGAACATTCATGGTATGCTTGTATATTACCTAGAATGCACAAATCCTACTTATTATTCAAGTCCCAATACATTCTCAACACCTCTAGAAACAGTCTGCTATTGGAGACACAGCCTTAGGCTGGGGGGTCAAGATGCCTGTTTCAGCTCTGGTGTTGTTACTAATCCTTTGGGTAATCTCAAGCAAGTCACATCTTTTTGGGCCTCGGTGGCTCTATCTTTAAAATGTGGAGTTGGACGAATCTGACTTTAAACTGTGTCCTGAAAAAATGCAACAGTTCTGTAATGGTGGGAGGGGGCATGAAAAGAAGTGAGAGGGGCAAGGGGGAGGTTGGGTGAGTAGGCTTACGGGTTCCCCATTTCTAATTCAAATTTAGCAACTTTATTTTAAGTCATCAGGTTTTATTAGAAGGGAGTAGTCCACTGCCAACAAAACAGGTGGAATCTACTAGACCTTATATATTACCACATTCCCTTATATATAGCCACATTCTTGGCTTCTCTTTTTATTTCATCTTGAACATGGAACTCTGACATGTTTGTAAAATTCTGGCTGAAACATACTTTCTTGGGGGGTTCTTCTCTCCTCTTTCCTATTTAGAAGTGAAATTAACGAGGAACAGGCCTAAGCAAGAACCAGCATGGAAACTTTCAGCAATTTCACAGATAATTTTCAGTGAAATGTGATGGATTAAGGAAGTTGTGTCAAAATAGCTATCAAGTCACACACAAAAGTTGAAGAGACATACAGAAGTTTACATCTCATTATCTTGTGATTTTAGGAGTTGCTTTTGAATGCTTTTTTTTTTTTCTCTTAGGGAATGATCTTCAGAGGCAACTTCTTTGTATTTCTTACTTATATGATTCCCCTAAGCTATCATCATGAACTCCATTAGGGCAAATTTTCCACCTAAGTCTGGGGGACTGGAATGGATAAAGAGGAATAAATCAAGCCCCCATTCTCTTTAGACATCTCAGCTTCAGTTTCAGGGCAAGATAGACTCAAATCTACTTCCCAGTTTTTGGCTTAGAAATTAAGGTGCTTATCCTTTTAAATCAGAATCTCAAAGCTCTTTCAATGGAGGTGAATGGAGGACACACAATATCTGTAAATCATCACACATCTTCAGAGAAGAATTACAATTTTCTTAAAATAATCATTGAACTTTTATTTTTAATCTTCTAGATTAAAGCAAAATTCTCTTGCTTTGAAGACAGCTTGGTGCATGAAAATCCTGGATAAATGTGACTCAAATCTTGATTCTAATTTCACTCCAGGCTCTAGGTACCTTGGGACAAGTTACTACCCTTGACCAGGCTGCAATTTTACCACTGGGAGAATTGGAGTAGATGGTTCCTAAGATCCTTCTTTTTTTTTTTTTTTTTTTTTTTTTTTTTTTTTTTTTTT
>NW_017731360.1:3840127-3843802 GCF_001890085.2 Hipposideros armiger | reverse complement strand
TGGCCCGTGGCAACCCACTGCAGCAGGGGCTGCAGCCTATGCTGTCATTGGCGACTCCGGGCAGCCCAGCTCCAGGTTGAGCTGTTGTTCAGCATCTCAGCTGGAGGGCAGTGTCACTGGCCCTCATTTGTGGGATCCGAACCGGGGCCCTTTGGGGTCCCAAGCCAGTTCTTAACCATCGCGCCACTTGGCCGGCCCCAACCTGTGAGTTTTAAACTGGATCTTCATTACGCTTGAGTGAAGGCATATGTCCATATGGTCAATCAATTAAAATATATAGGGTAAATCACTTTAGATGTGTAATGTTCATTCAAGGAGATCTCTGAATCCAGCTGCTAATACTGTTGTCATTCACCTTATAAGATAGAATGTTCTAGAAAACATCTATGCCCTTTGGTAACAAATTCAACTAGATTTTAATATATTCTTTCTCTTGTAATACACTTAAAAGGTGCCACATTGGCAGCTGTCTAAACTTTTAACAACTTTTTTAACAACATGTGATATATAGAGCACTTATACAGGTTTCCCTATTATTTTACTAGTTTCATTGTGGTAGAAGGTTATATTCAGTATCTTTTGGGCTTCGTAATCCATTTTGTTTTTCACATTTGGTTAGAGTGTTCAGTAGGGTTGTACTAAATGGTATACGTGGTAGTATATGTGTGCTTTTTTATTTTTGTTCTTTTGTGTGTGAGTGCAATAAATTACACGTGGATTTCATATGTGTACTCCAAGCAGGTTAGTGGGGACTATACAGTACAATATCTTTGAAAATAACTTGACTCTTTGCCTTGAGATAGTTGAACAAACTACATAGGCCTAGATAATAACTTTAGGTTACTTAATCCAAAATTGCATTGATGACATGGTATTGTATTTATGATGCTTACTGCCTTTGACCTTTATAATCAAAGTCACAAAAAGTCATTGAGCACATATGCTAGTTGATGAGCTATATGCTAGGCATTGTACTATATGGTATTTATGATCATTTAGGATAATATATTCTGGCTCTCCTGCTAAATTGTGAACCACTTTGGGGTAGAGCCCATTTCGTTGCTTTTTGCATCTCTAACACCTATGACCTCCATATAATAGGAACTCAAAAGACATTTTGATATTTGGTTAGAAAAGTTTACCTGTTACAGTAGAGGCTCCATTGCTTGGTTACCAAGTTTTGTAATTTTGGGAGCTTCTGTAAATCTTTCTTACCATTCTCTATATGCCAAAGTTCTGTGGATCTAGATTTAGGGGTCTTCTGATTGTTCTGGTTGTATGGTTAGATGGAAGAGTGTGTTTTAAGACCATTGGGTTAACAACTGTTAAGTTCTTTGTAGGCCTGCCTTTTGTCTTCTTGTAATGCTTGTTGGCAATTAGAATAATAGATATTAATTAGACAAGATTAATTTGATTGTATTCAGACCATATCCGAATGCCAGTCTCTCAGTTTGTCAACTTGAGGGAGCAGAGTATGTGGCTGGGTCAGAACTATATCCATCTATCATCTCTGCTATAGAAAGAACCAAGTTTATATGCAGGCCAGTATTAAACACACACATTCTCCCTCTCTAACTTTAAAGTCAGGATATTTTTGAGATATTCTGAATTTTTTAAAGATTGTAAATTTTTTTTTCTAAAATAAGTTTTAAAATTCATTAGGTAGGCTTATTGTAAGTAGTAAAATTATTTTATGCTTGGATATTATAATAAACAGTGTGTTATAAAGCATGACATCTAACTAAATCTGGTGGCCATATTTTTTTGTGAAATCCCTATATCTTTTCAATGTTCACATAGAAAATAATAACTTCTGTAAATGTATGTGTTATTACCTGGTCTAGTAAGTTGTATCCATTTTCATATTTAGAATTTTTTGTATATGAAATTTGCAGTATAGGTTTTTGGTATGCTTAAAAGAAAGCATATTTATAAGTAGTATGCTTCCATTTTTGTAAAAACAAACTGTCCTTTCTTCCCTGCCCACATATGTGTCTGTACTTGTATATGTGTGAACTTGGAGAAAGTTGTGGAGGATACATGTCAGACTGTTACCACTGATTACCTTCAGGGGTTGGAATGAGAAAAGAAATGGAGAGTAAGGGGGAAATTTTTGCAAAATGAAAAAATGTTCATGATATGATAGTAAATGAAAATGTAGACTATAAAATGTTATCTATGTTATTATAAATATGTAAATTGAACATGCATGTGGACAAGGAATAGAAAAAATAACATGAAAAAATGAAAATAGTGATTTTATTATGTGATGGGATTATGCTGTTTTGTGTTGGATTTGTTACTTAATATTTTATAATAAATAATTGCAAAAAAGTTGATCACTCTAAATTCCTTAATGAACTTTTTATCTTTTGTCTTTTTGTTAAATGTGCTACTTAAAAACATGGTGTTACATATTAAAAAGTTTGCAGGTCACGTGTACACAATGTAAATCATCTGCTTTAAGAATGCATTGGCTCTTTGTATAGAGAGTATTTGAAGAGAACATTTGAAGAGGCACCGAGATATTTTTTCTCAAGGTCATAATATAATAGGCTAAACCAGGATCA
Source organism: Hipposideros armiger (assembly GCF_001890085.2). Lineage (NCBI taxonomy): Eukaryota > Metazoa > Chordata > Mammalia > Chiroptera > Hipposideridae > Hipposideros > Hipposideros armiger. The sequence goes on along the minus strand of NW_017731360.1, from coordinate 3,841,232 downwards.
AGTACTACTTAAAAAATTTACTGTTTGATACATAGTACGAGTTGGAATTCATATATAATTAATTGTAATCTAGAATTATGTAATATATTTATATAATGTACTAATGTATAATGTAATTATGTTTTGTTATATAACTATAACATATTATAGGAATATATAATAATATATATTATGTGTAACATATATAATAGTAGTATAGGTCCAGAATTCATTATCTGAAATTTTTGGTTAAAATAAATTGAATTATATTTAAATCAAATTGACGTAAATTACTTCTCAGGAAGCACCAAGAAATACATTCTTGTTTGAGATAACCTTAGAACATATCTTTTTTGTTTTTTAAAGATTTTTATTGGGGAATGGGAACAGACAAGCTGCTGTCCTTTTGTTTTTCAGTTTAGTTGTGGAGGACGTCGCTTCATTGGCCCATGTTGGTATTATTGCGCTCTTCCCGGGTGAGGCAGATCGGTCGCCAGCCACTGGACTGCCGCTCACGGCGGCTCTTGGCAGCTCACGCTGGCTATAGGCTGCTCACTTTGGCTGCCAGCCACTCATGGTAGCTTACGGCAGCCCACTGAAGCCCCATTGCAGCCTACGCTGTTGCTGGCCACTCATGGCAGCCCAGCTCCAGGTCAAGCTGTTGTTCACCATCTTAGCTGTAGAGGGTGCAGCGTCACTGGCCCTCATGTGGGATCCGAACCGGGGCCCTGCTGCTCAGAGCTGTCGCTGCTGAGCCAACTTTTAACCAATGCGCCACTTGGCTGGCCTGGCAGCCTGAATTTCTTGCCTATAGATTTTTGCATAAACATGTTTTCCTTTGGGTAAATAATTAGAAGTGAGATTGCTGGGTTATATGAGTGTATGTTTCCTTACCTTTTTTTTTTTTTTTTAAAGATTTTTTTTGGGGAATTGGGGGATGGGAACAGTGCTGGGGAATTGGAGGCACATCAGTTGCTGGCTTCTGGACGGCCGCTCACTGCGGCTGCTGGCTGCTCACGCTGGCTGCTGGTTACATACATTAGCCCATGACAACCCACTGCCACAGGGGCTGCAGCCTACGCCGTCGCCGGCGACTCACGGCAGCCCAGCTCCAGGTTGAGCTCTT
>NW_017731360.1:3806710-3839212 GCF_001890085.2 Hipposideros armiger | reverse complement strand
GTTGTGGAGGACGTTGCTTCACTGGCCCAAGTTGGCACCATCATTGCGCTCTTCCCGGGCGAGGCAGATCAGTCGCCGGCTTCTGGTCAGCCACTCACTGCTGGCTGCTGGCTATACACACAGTAGCCTATGGCAACCCACTGCAGCAGGGGTTGCAGCCTACGTTGTCACCAGCGACTCATGGTAGCCCAGCTCCAGGTCGAGCTGTTGTTCACCATCTTAGCTGTAGAGGGCAGTGTCCTAAGCCAGCTCTTAACCAATTTGCCACTCGGCTGGCCCCAGAAGTTTTTTTTTTTTTAAGAAATTTTATTTGGGAGCAATGTGTTTTTCTAGGACCCATCAGCTCCAAGTCAAGTAGTTGTCTTCAATCTAGTTGTGGAGGGCACAGTTCCTTGGCCCCTGTGGGGATCGAACCGGCAACCTTGGTGTTATGAACCTACTCTTTAACCACCTGAGCTGCCCAGAAGTTCTTGAATTTCAGTTATCATAGTAACTTTCTTCTTTATATGATTTTTAATAAAATTTATATCAGTTGAAATGTTTCTCTAAAGATAGTTATAGAAAATATCCATGCTTACTGTCCTTCAGTTTTTCTTCATGTTTGATGTCTTAACATATATTAGAGAAGTACGAATAAATAGTTTCCTTGATATAATTTTTATTTATGGGAAATACTTTTACCTTAAATGAAGCAGTATATGATAACGAACAGGAAAAAGGGTGCTGTGTCTAGTAAGAAAGGAAGGTTTGCTTTATTTGTTTAGTTGTCATTTGTTGGAAGAATAGAATACAGAAAAATAGTGAGTTATTTTTAGGATTGTAAGAAGTTTATTTGGAAAACTGCTTATTTAGTGTGAGGAGTACAATTGCATGTAAGAGGTTTCTAGTTGATTACTATTTTTTTAAACCTTTGTTATGGAAATTTTAAAACAAATGTAGAACAGGTAGTTCAACTAACATTAATGTATTCATCATTCATCTTTGTGCCTCTTGTTTCATCAGTTCCTCCCACATTTCTTTCCCTGTAATATTTTAAAGCAAATTGTAGACATATTTTATTTCACCTATCAATATCTCTCTAATAGATACAAGTTCCTTTTTTAAAAAACATAAATATAATACCATTATCACACCGAATGAAATCAACAGTAATTTATTAATGTCTCCTAATACATGTCTGTTCAACTTTATTTGTTTCAAAAAGGAGTTAAAACAAGGTTCGTGTGTTGTTACAAGGATGGTGGGTTGCTATGTCGCATTAGCCTCTTTTAATCAACCAATCTCCCCATTTAAAAAAAAATGCCATTGATTTTTACAAGATACTGAATGATTTATTCTGCAGCATTTCCTACATTCTGGATTTTGCTGGTTCTGGTGTCATTGAACATGTTTCTCTATCCCTAGTGTTTCCTATTAACTGTTAGAAATGTGATTAGATTCAGGTTCAGTTTTTTTTGGAAAGAATTCTTGATATTCTTCTGTGTTCTTCCTATAATACCTCTAGTGGAAGCACATCACTTTTAATGATGTTCATCCTAGTTCAGGTGATGTCAGCGTAATCCATATATTAAAAAGTTTCCCTTCAGTTTTTGATCACATGGTTTTAGCATTCATTGATAATTAGTTTTTAATTCACTGTTTCATTAGGCGTTGTAAACTGACGGTTTTCTAATTCTTTTATTTCTCCTGTATCTGTCAGTTATTGTTATTTTATAGAGAAGAATTTTCCCTAATCAACTATTTGGTTTCCTATTACCTTGAAATATGTTAATACAGAAAAGACAAGATAAATGCTTAATCCTTTGTCATTTTTAAGAATGAGTTGATGTCCTGGCAGCCTCCACAAATGAATGACCAGTGAAGGTTGTTTTTTTTGGGTGGGGGAATTAAGAGGGGTACTCACGATAAATCATTGTAAGTGGATCTGTTTATATTTATTGTATGTCAGTCTATTGTACCATCTTTGGTTAATAAAAGGCTCTTCAAGTTAGCTCTTTTTTTTAAAAAAGATATTTATTGGGGAATTGGGGGATGGGAACAGCGCTGGGGAATTGGGGGAAGGGGAACAGACAAGTTGCTGTCATTTTGTTCTTCATTCTAGTTGTGGAGGATGTTGCTTCATATGCCCAAGTTGGCACCATCATTGCGCTCTTCCTGGGAGAGGCAGATCAGTCGCTGGCTTCTGGACGGCCGCTCACAGCGGCTGCTGGCTGCTCACGCTGGCTGCTGGCTACACACGGTAGCCCATGGCAACCCACTGCAGCAGGGGCTGCAGCCTACGCGTCGCCACTGACTCATGGCAGCCCAGCTCCAGGTTGAGCTGTTGTTCAGCATCTTAGCTGTAGAGGGCAGTGTTACTGGCCCTCATATGTGGGATCCGAACCGGGGCCCCTGTGGCATACCAAGCCAGCTCTTAACCAACGCGCCACTCGGCCGGCCCTCAAGTTAGCTCTTAAGTCATTTTGTTATGACTCCAATAATCTTTGATAATTTTCTTGCTTTGTGGTACAAGATGAGTCAGGTTTATCTGTATATTCCCCACTCCTAACCTGAAATCTGGAGCCTGGGTTTCTTTTAGTGGTAAATGGTAATTAGGGACCATAACACTTGACCATTTTTAAAGTTATAGGGTCTTAAATTTTATATTTACGAGGGTTCTTTGGAGTTTCTATCCAGTGTAGGAATCTTTGTCTTCAGTATTTTGCATGTTTATAATTGGACTTATTTGAAGAGTATTTAAAAAGGTTAAGTGACAAAGATTCTCAGTTTGAATATAGTCTCTACTTTGTTGTTTTTAAATTATTCTTAAATGAAAGGAAACTAATAAAAGTTAAAAATAAATGGGTATATAAAGCAAATGTAGCAAAAATTAGAATTTTAAAAAATTATTATTTTTATTATTATTGGGAAACTTTTTTTCCAGGATTCATCAGCTCCAAGTCAAGTAGTTGTGTCAATCTAGTTGTGGAGGGCACAGCTCAGTGGCCCATGTGGGGATTGAACCGGCAACCTTGGTGTTATGTGCACTAACCAGCAGAGTTAACCAGCCGCCCCAAAAATTAGAATTTTAATATTAAAACTATTCATGGAAAAAGTAATTAACTGCCACAAACAAATTTCTGACTCATGTTTGTAAAAGATATAATTCACATTGAGGTTGTAACTGCCATGAATCCATTATGTATAAAAAAACCTTGCACTGAAGGACATAAAACAAAAATTTAAATGGTTTAGAGGGACTGAAGTTTAATTGAATTTGGTACACTATGGGAAAAACATTATCTTCTTTTTACACTCCCATGGAACATTTACAAAAATTAACCATAATTTACACTTCATTTTAAAACCTTACAATTTAGAGAGTATAGTTCTTTGCCCACAGTGCAATAAAGCTGAAATGAGTCGTGTCAACTAAAACAACCCAACCATTTGGAAATTTTAAAACTTTTAAGCAACTCTTGGGTTAAACAAGTTGAAACTAACTTCAGTTACAAACTGTTAGGAATATAACAATGAGTTATATTCAGTTATACCTCAATTTAAAAAAACATAATAATGAGAGCACACCATATTACAACTTGGGATATGAGCAGAGCCAAACCCTAAAGCAGGGGTCGGCAAACTTTTGAGACGAAAGAGCTGCCACGGGTCAGCAAACTGCGGCTTGCGCGAACTGTGGCTCTGAAGTAAAATTGAAAATGAAAATAAAACTATCATAGTTTCATTCATAAAATTTTTACAGGATATTATTCACATAATGGTGATTATGTAAAATTATATTTATGGCTCTCAAACAATTTTTAAATTGTTGTGAGGGACAAGATTGGCTCTTCCAGGGTGGGTAAACTGTTGAGACTGAATGTGCGCAAACAGCCGCATGTGGTTCGCGAGCTGCAGTTTGCTGACCCCAGCTCTAGAGGAAATATTTAGCATTTAATGCTTTTAATGTAAAAAGAATGAATTGCATGTTCAGCTTTATATGTTAGAACAATGAAATAAACCTGAGGAAAGCACAGGGGAACAATTAATAAAGTTGAAAATAATGTGTTAGGAGAAATGAATTAAGGAGTAGAAAATCTATAGACTGATAAGAATAAGAGCTGATTGTTTGTGAAGAGACCGATAGAGTCAACAAGTTTCTGACAAGTCTAATTGAGAAATAAAAAAACGAAAAAGAAAATAGAAATAGTATTAAGGAGAAGAAAAGGCTATAACCATAAATAGATTGGGATAATATGTTGAACTACTTACTGTATGTGTATAATTAACTAACTCAGTGCTTATACAGATATAAATTAGGTGAAATGAAAGATTTTATAAAGTTACCAAAATGATTCAAGAAGTAGAAAACCTGAATAGGCCAATAACTGTTTAAGAAATGGTAAATAATGTGAAAGAACAACCCTCCAAGTTCCTAATCTTTCTAATCTTTAAGGAACAGTTTATTTTCATGTTTTAAAAAATAATTGCCAAAATAGAAAAAATCTTATATCAAGATGCCAAAAAAGATCTTGTTATGTTTAGTAGTCATTTCTGATAAAGTTCTCTTCTATAAAACTAAGAATAGAGGGTTATTTCCTCCGTATGTGTAAGAATGCAACAACCATCCCTGAAAATTTAGGAGGGATGCCTGCTGTTACTTTAATTGCTTATTACTGTTCTAGGAAGTTCCAGGCAGTATAGTTAGATGAGGAAAAGAAATAAGTATAAATCTTGGAAATTTGGGGAACAAAATTAGTATTTTCAATGATAAAGTTATTTACCTGTATATCTCAAGAGTATCAATAGAAAATACTTTAGGGCTAAGAAGTAAAAATGAAAAAAACCTGGAGGAAAAGAAAAAAATGTATTAGGGTTATAACAGGAAACAGTAAAATGCTTAGCTACAAAATAAAAATAGTTTTTTTTTTTAGCTGAGCAATCCTGCCACCTGTTGGCAGCTCAGCTCAGGCCCGGCATTGAACTGCTGTTGCTTAGAGCTCGCACTCTTGAGCGAGCTTTTAACCAACTGAGCCACTCGGCCAGCCCTCAAAAATAGTTTCTAAAATCTCACAAAATCCAATAACTTGTCTATAATTAGTTGGAGAAAAAAATTTTTTTTTAAAAGATTTTATTGGGGAATTGGGGGAGGGGAACAGCAGTGGGGACTCTGGGGAAGGGGAACAGACAAGTTGCGTTCCTTTCTTCAGTCTAGTTGTGGAGGACGTCGCTTCACTGGCCCATTGGTATTGTGATCATTGTGTTCTTCCTGGGTGAGGCAGATCGGTCGCTGGTCACTGGACGGCCACTCACGGCGGCTCTTGGCAGCTCATGCTGGCTGCCGGCCACTCACGGTAGCTTACGGGCAGCCCACTGCAGTCTACGCCGTCGCCGGCAACTCACGGCTACCCAGCTCCAGGTTGAGCTGTTGTTCAGCATGTTAGCTGTAGAGGGCAGTGTCACTGGCCCTCATATGTGGGATCCGAACCGGGGCCCTGTGGCGTCCCAAGCCAGCTCTTTACAAACGCGCCACTCAGCCAGCCCAATTTTACATGTTTTCAAGGTAAGCTTTTGTCTGTTATTTTTGTTCCTAGGGACGGTTCTAGAGGTTAGGAGATTTGTAAAGGATGTGTGTATGTTTGTTGGCATGGATAATAACCTTTATTGTATGATCAGTTGTTGCCATTTCTTTTTAAAAATGTTATATTTTAAATGTATATATAATATAACATATTAGGGCTTAAAGTTTTATATTCTGCTTATCAAACTGATACATGATTACTTAAAATATTTGAATATTATAGAACAGTTTGTAATTGAGATTATATATATTAGTTCTTATACTCACATATATAATATATGTAAATACATAATTGATTTATATTTGTTCAAAGAGGTATGTTTTTTATCTATGTGGGTCCTTTCAAAAAACAGTATTTGTAGACATTTCATTAAGAGTTTTAGAGATGTGTGATTGAGTGCATCTAGTTTCTATACCAAGGAAAACAATTTACTAGATTACTAGATTACTGTCTAGCGTGTAACATACTGACAACTCATTTATATATCAATAGATTGTCTTTTCTTCACCTTTAGAAAGAGGTAGTATATATGCATTTAGTAAAACATTCATTCAAAAAGACAATTAGGGCTGGCCGAGTGGCTCATTGGTTAAGAGTTGGCTTGGGAGCACGAGCTGTGAGCAGTAGGGCCACCGGTTCGGATCCCACATGGGCCGGTGACATTGCCCTCTACAGCTAAGATGGTGAACAACAGCTTGACATGGAGCTGGGCTGCTGTGAGTCGCTGGTGACGGCGTAGGCTGCAATGGGGCTGGCTGTCAGCTGGCATGAGCTTTTGTGAGCTGCCATGAGCCGCCGTGAGCAGCCACCCAGTGGCCTGCGACCGATCTGTGTCACCCGAGAACAGCGCAATGATAATACCAACATGGGCTAGTGAAGTGACGTCCTCCTCAACTAGATTGAAGAACAAAAAGACAGCAACTTGTCTGTTCCCTTTCCCTGATTCCCCAACGCTGTTCCCTCCCCCCAATTCCCCAATGAAATCTTAAAAAAATAAAAAAATAGACAAATAACTCATATATAAGGTGAAAGATCCAGAAATGCTAAGTTTTCGTACTTGTTAGATATCTTTTATTGGTTTCCTTCTTGTTGATCTGTTAGATTATCTAGGATTAATGTCATAGGACTTTATAAATTAGGTTTGAGAACTAAGAACTATGAAAATTTAGTTGAAAAGGATTGTTTAGTCACAAATTAAGATTACTCCTTTTGGTCTCTACTTATATTATTTTGTTTAACATATTAAATACGAAAGTATAATTGTCATACATTATTATTATTACCATACATATTGTGGCTTTGGAAAAAAACCACAAAGAACTTATTTGGTTGCCGGAAAAGTCATGACACATTTTTGCAATGAAAAACATAGAAATTATACGTCATGACTTTTCCGACAACCCAATAGATTTTGGTAATGTCTTTCATGAAAGAAGTTGTTAATGGGATATCAATAAAGGAATAAATATTTTATTACAATTAACACTGAACTGACTGGGTTTGCTTTTAAGTTATTCTTCTTTAAGTAGAAGTGCTTGATGATATCGGGTTAATTTTATAAGATATGCTGTCTTTAGAAATTTAAAAATGTTTAAATCTTATTTTCGCTCTAATATATATCCTGCGGCTATGCATGACAGCCATTACTGGGCAGTGATGAATACAATGATTACCGATAAAGTTTGATATCACTGCCTAAGGGGCCAGTAATTGTACCCAGAATTGATTTTGTGCCATCAGTGCAAAGGTCAACACAATAAAATTACAAATAATGTCTTAGTATTACTGTGAAAATAGGTTTGACTCTGGGAACTCCTGGAAAGGTCATGGGACCCATAAGTGTCTAAGAACCACACATAGAAAACCACTACTTTCAGTGTTTTGTTTTGTTTTTTTAAAGATTTTATTGGGGAATTGGGGGAGGAGAACAGACAAGTTGCTGTCATTTTGTTCTTCAGTCTAGTTGTGGAGGACTTTGCTTCACTGGCCCATGTTGGTATTATCATTGCACTCTTCCCAGGTGAGGCAGATCGGTTGCCGGCCACTGGACGGCTGCTCATTGCAGCTCTTGGCAACTTATGCTGGTTGTTGGCCGCTCACGTCGGCTGCCAGCCACTCACAGTAGCTTATGGCAGCCCAGTGCAGCTTCACTGTAGCCTGTGCCATTGTTGGCGAGTCACGGCAGCCCAGCTCCAGGTCGAGCTGTTTTTCACCATTTTAGCTGTAGAGGGCACAGCGTCACTGGCCCTAATGTGGGATTAGAACTGGGGTCCTGTTGCTCAGAGCTGGCATCCCAAGCAATCTCTTAACCAATGCGCCACTCGGCCGGCCTGGGGTTTTGTTCTTTTTCAAATGTTTCTTATTTGGCTGCAGATGTTTGCAGGCTGAGAAATTTTTGCCCTCTGTCTTCATTCCACAGATACTTTGAAGCTAGTCATCAGTTGGCTCATCAATTTTTTTGTCAATATACAATTTAGGAGATTTCTTTAGATTTTTACTTTTTTATGTTTTGGCAACATGCCCCGTGATTTAAGTCAGGGATCCGAGATTTTAATTTTTACCTTAAATAATTGAAGAAATCTTTTTATTTCTTTTGTTTTATAATTTACAATTTCATATTTGCTATAGATTTTAAAAGCACTGAAAATATTTTTCTTGAGGAATATCATGGATTTTATTATAAATGTCCTTGATTTTCCAAACTAGTAACCAAATTTATGCATCATTTTGGAGTAGAAGACTTGGTGACAAAAGTGTAGTTTAATAGTTCTAAACATGTCATAAAGAATCATGGGAACATATATTTTCCTTCTTTCTCTTATTTTATGTTTAAGGTTAAATACAGTGTTCTACACATTCAGATTGAAAGGGAGACATTATCCACCTATTCAAAAATGACTTTCCATTTTAAGTCTGGATAACTTAATTCTTTCCTTAGCAGTTGTTCAGTCATAAAGGAAGTCATTTTAGGGTGATAGCTTCACAATTGAATCTGATTTTTGTTTGAGACTATTCTCTCAGTAGTGACTGATAATCTGCACCCTATATTTGATGATAAATTTTGACTGTATTATGTTTATTAGGTTTCTGTAGCTACCTGAATAGATTTTTTCCCCATTAAAGTTATATAATGTAAATTTAACACTTGATAACACTGTGAGTCTTTAGTTATACATTTCGAATGGCTGACTTGTTCAGTGTATTTCTGAAGTTAAAGTTATTTAAGTTGCTTCATATTATAGAATTATGGATTTGTAAAATCCAGCATCTCAATTGTTTCTAGTTAGATCTTTGGTTTTTATTCTACATAGCATTTAAAAAACACCATTAAAAAATAATAATAATTAAAAAAATAAAAAACACCATTAATCAACTATGCTGACAGCACATGAAGTATGAATTACAAACATTAAGTATACCTACAGTAAGTTGATAGCCAGGCTTGTTTTGATGGAGAAATCAAGCCTTTTTTTTAAAATTGGGGAATTGGGGGAGGGGACCAGCCAAGTTGTTTGTCTTCAATCTTAGTTGTGGAGGGCGCCAGTTGCCATCTGGCTGCCTATTGGCAGCTCGTGGTGTCTAAGCTCAAGGTGCTGTGTTACAATCTTAGCTGCGGGTGGGCATAGCCACCATCCCATGCGGGAGTTGAACCAGCAGCCTTGTTGTTAAGAGAGCGCACGCTATCCATTGAGCCATCTGGGCTGCAGCGCAGCTCAAGGTGCGGAGTTCAGTTTTAGTTGCAGGTGGGCATAGCCACCATCCCATGCGAGAGTCAAACGGGCAGCCTTGTTGTTAAGAGCGTGTGCTCTTTCCACTGAGCCATCTGGGTGGCAGCTCAGTTCAAGGTACCAAGTTCAGTCTTAGTTATGGATGGGCGTAGCCCACCATCAAACAGGCAGTCTTGTTGTTAGGAGCACGTGCTTTAACCAGCTGAGCCACCCTGCCACCTTCTGGCAGCTCAGTGACAGCTCAGCTTGGGTGCAGCGTCCATGTGGGAGTCAACTGGTGGCCCTGTTGCTCAGAGCTCGTGCTCTTAAGCCAACTCTTAACCAAATGAGCCACTCAGCCAGCCCCAGAAATCAAGCCTATTTTAATTTTTAGTTCTTGTCAATGTAATTTCAATGGAAATAATGGTTTTCTTTAATTAACTTTACACAAAAGAATAAAAATGTGAAAAGATTGATTTGATTCCATTTTAAAGGAATGTTAATGTCTTAAAAAGTCATTTAATTAGGAATAAAGCTCCTACGAAGAGAGAATGAGATCTACTTTTGTAGTGTCCTATCAAGTTTTCAGTCTCCATTACACCTATTTGAGTTCTTAATTTATGCCTTGCTTGAAGTGAATGGTGAGCAAGTTTGAGAGTTTGGAAAGAACGTTTAGAATTTTGTAGACCAACTTTATTAATTTTATTTGAGCCCCCAATAAAGTTAAGTTTCTTGCTTAAGGTCTGTTAGTGAATTAGCAGCAGAGCAGTGACAAGAATGTAACAATATTGATGTTAACGGTCATATTTGGCAGCAAATATTTCCCACATAATGTTTTACTTTTTACAGTTATTTCTTACTTTGTAGGCTTCTGATATGCTTGAATTTCAGTTCCACAATTTAGTTATATAACACCAGTCCCCTAAGAACAAAGTTCCAATGTCATTTACCATGGTATGTTAACTGTAATTGTGCTAGATCTTCAGTTCACAAATCACTATGTAATTAACAGATATCCATCACAGTCAGTGATCAGTTAATTACGTTACTTCTCTCAAAGTCTGTTGGAGATTGGTCACTGCGTCTGTTATGCATTTCTTGCACAGACAGCAAAGTGTTTAGTTATGTTATCACCTTGTCTCCCAATGGTAAATCCATGTGACATTTTATAAAATTGGATAAGCAAAGGAGAGAGAGTTGACCAACAAAAGTGGAAGTGCAGCAAAAAATGAAAAGTGATAACACTTAGATATGAAATATTGGATGTCATAGAAGACTCGAAAATAGCTATAGGTAAATGAAAATAGGACAAGAGCTAGGCCTGACTTTATGAAGGTATGTTATGAACTGTATTGAAAAATCAGATGAATATGAAAAGGTAAAATCGCTTCCCCATCATTTAGTTTAAATTGTATAGGAACAGATCTCAATCAGTTTGGCTAGCATTTATGCCCAAGTGTTGAAGTTAGTTGCTGCATTGAGAAAAAACTAATCATGAGGAGACAGAAGAACTTTTTATTGCCAGTAAAGGCTGGTTTCTTTTCAGAATCAGCATGGATTAAGCTGCTGTGGACTTGCACCCAGTTTTCAGAGATTAATTGAGCAAGTAATTATGATCATCAGCTATTTAATGTGGTTTAAGTCTGCTTTGGAAGACATTCCCATCAATAACTTATATAATGAAAGAAAGATAGGATCTTGAAGTTGTCATAAAGGGAAGAGTAAAATAAGCCTGAGGAACTTAGTAAAGGCGAATTTGTCAATATAAATGAGGAAAGTGATTGTGAAAAAAAAGGATGAAGATGTTTCAGAGGAAGTGATTCCTGGCAGTAATTTCATGTTTAAGGAACTCTTGGAAATAGATGAAAAGGGTAAATGGTAAAACGTTGGAAGCTGAACCAAAGTTGGAAAGGATTATGACAGTTTGCAAAGGCATAGAAAAGATGATTCTGTATCATAAGTTATATAAGGAAAAGAAGAAGGCAAACACTGTCTACTCTTGGTAAGTTTTTTTAACAAAGAAATAAAACACTTTGATTCCCAAAGTTTCTTGTGTTTTATTTTTTAAGTTTCTTGTATTTTAAATTATAAAATAGTAAATATTAGTTACACAACACAGTATTTTTCATTTTCCTATATACTTATAATTGACAGTAAAAGAGTTTAAGTGTTTTGACAGAAATTTTAAAGATCACAGAACAATTGTAATTTTTTTTCCCTTGTATTACTAAGATTGGTTTACTCTGTTGGGTTCAGCTTGCAAGGTCATTTTTATGATCCTGCATTACAGTACAAAGTGAGTATTGCCTGTATGTTTTCTTTTCATAACAACTTGTTATATTTTCCAACTTGGTAAAATGATTGTAAACGTCATTGGTTTGAATAAATTTGAAAGTATAAGTAGGTGATGTTTGAATGGGAGTAGCAATAGGTAAAGACTAGCATTACCACTCTCGGGGTGAGGAAGAGTATTGGGCATTTAATTTGGAGTGGTTTGTTGCAAGCATAAAAACTCTTTGAAACTTCTGCTCAATCTTTGATATTCATGTAAATTTTAAAGTACATTCTAGGATGTTTAAAATTGTAATATAAACAAGTTTAAATTATTAACTATTAACAGTAATTCTTTTATTCAGCCAATATTTACTGATCTGTTATGTGTTGGGCATTGTAGATTCTAGGCTTACAGAATATGGAACAAACAAAAACATCTCTAGATCAGGATACATTTTAACCTGCTCCCTGCTTTGAGAAATGTGGAATCTCTAATCCTTTACAGAGTCTTGATTTCATTAAGGTTCTGTTGAGCAAAACTAGGTTATTTTTAATTTTTATAATTCTAAAGGCTTTTGTATAAAAACTTTATTGATTTTTTTAGATATTCTCCAAAATGGGGTTAAAACTCCACATTTGTATAATTTCAGTTATTTGTTAGCAGATGGATCTACAAAAAGAATGGGATATATTTCATGGTACATGGTACAGCTTCAGAAATGTGAAGGGATACTTGATTCTTTATAGCATTCCCAACATTGGAGTGAAATTTTTATAGTTGCTATCGTAGACACATTTGCTGTAGTAGTGCTAGGAAAGAGTTGTGAATTCTCCTTTGTTTAGGAAGTTGGGTGTGTGTGGGTTGTGTGAGAGGCATCGTAATAGAGTTTTAACTTGAGCTCAGTCATGAAAGCTCAGTAGGTGTTTACTATTGAATTAAGACTGGAAAAGCTTGAGCACTGTGCACAGTGGTCCAGAGGCATGAAACTACTGGAAAGATTGGGTGAATTACAGGTTATTCATAATAGCCAAAACATTTGTTTGAGGATGGGGATGTAATGGGAACATAAAGGCTGGAAATGATGAAGCACTAGAGGAAGATAGGGCCAGATTTTGGAGAGTCAGAAGTTTGGGCTTTTTTCTGAGGAGCCTTTTTCTGTGTGTGTGTGTGTGTGTGTGTGTGTGTGTGTGTGTGTGTGTGTGTGTGTATGTGTGTGTGTTCCCTCTCAACCTTCAACCAACAATCATTACCTTCATTTCTCCATTTATAAAATAGGAGTGTTAACAGTATTTACTTGATGAGATTTTAGGGAGGCTAAATTGAATGAAGTCATATAAACTGGTGGGAAAAAGTGCCAGGCACAGGGTGAGGTTCCAGCTAAATGTTAACCACTAATCATAATGGTTTGGGAACCAGTACCTCAGGTCACCTAAAAAATTCAGTTGATAGAAACAAGGCAGTTGATAGAAACAAGAATCACAGATGGTTAATAACTGTGGAAAGATTCATACTCAAAATTTAAAATATGAAAACAAATGTAAAATAAAACAACAAAATGGACATTTAACAATGAGATAACATTTTTTTGTCTACCAAATGGAAGAAGTTGAAAAAAACTTCATGCCAAGTGGTAGAGAAGTTCTTGAGAAATAGGAACTCATTCTGTTGATTGATTGATTGATACACACACACACACACACACACACACACACTCTCTCTCTCTCTCTCTCTCTCTCTCTCTCTCTCTCTCTCTCTCTCACTCATATGTTGGTGGAATGCTTTTGGTGGGCAGTTTAACATCTATCAAAAATTTAAGTGCCCATGCCCTTTAATTTTATGATTCTACCTCCAGGAATTGGACACACACACACACACACACACACTCTCACACTCATATACACACACACATTCACATATATAAACCAACTTATACTTGTATGTATAAGGATAACTATAAAATTTGGGGAAAAAAGCTTGAAGTAACCTAAATGCCCATCAATATAATACAATGAAATACTGCAGTCATTAAAAAGTGTGAATTAGATATTTGTGTAGTGAGAAATTTCCTTACACTTAGGTTTAAAAAAAATAAGAGAATTTCTGTATCCATTTATTTGTATGTTTGCCAGTCTAAGAGAAAATCTCATTTTAATTTTGACTTAAGGTGTGATTGAATGTTTAATGCTTATTTATGTCTTTGATCATTTTCTATTTTGTATTGGGATGCTGCTCTTTAATGGACTCTAAGACTGCTTTACAAGTAGGGTACTAATCATTGTGATATTATTAATACAAACTTTCCCCCCAGATTGTCTTTAAGTTTTTCCAGTTTTTATTTCAATATGCTCAAATTTATTAAACTTTCTCATGAGGATTTTTTTCTGTTTCTGTTAAAAGACTTTCCTATCTTCCAGTGTTTTCATTTTTCAATTTGTTTTTAGTCTATTTGGAATTTATTTTGGTGTTAAGTGTAAGCTGGTGATCCAAATTTTTCAAATGTAAATGGTTACTGGTCATATTCTAATTCTTTTTTTGTTTTTAATTTTTATTGGGGAATTGGGGGATAGGAACAGTGCTGTGGAATTGCAGGAAGGGGAACAGACAAGTTGCTGTCCTTTTGTTCTTTGGTCTAGTTGTGGAGAACGTTGCTTCACTGGCCCAAGTTGGCACCATCATTGCGCTCTTCCCGGACCAGCAGATCAGTCGCTGGCTTCTGGACGGCCGCTCATGTCGGCTGCTGGCTGCTCATACTGGCTGCTGGCCGCTCACGCTGGCTGCTGGCTACACAAGGTAGCCCATGGCAACCCACTGCAGCAGGGGCCGCAGCCTCACAGCAGCCCAGCTCCAGGTTGAGCTGTTGTTCAGCATCTTAGCTGTAGAGGGCAGTGTCACTGGCCCTCATATGTGGGATCCGAACCGGGGCTCTCTGGTGTCCCAAGCCAGCTCTTAACCAACGTGCCACTCATCCGGCCCATATTCTAATTCTTAAATGTACTTTGTGTTTTCTATTTCATTTCATTAATTGCCATGCCAGTATCACATATTTTAGTTATTGTACCTTAGATATATGGTAGGGCATATTTTTCTTTTTGTTACTATTATGATTCAACATTTTCTTGGGTATTACTTTTACCTTTATTCTTCCAGATGTCCTTGATAATGGTTTTGTCTCTTTTTGTTTCACTCACCCACCCCTCCCTGTTTTGTGAGGAAATTGAGTTCTTCATAGTATTGATTTTTCCCTTTTGTAAACATGGTATATTAACCCTCTGAAAAGTTTTGTAGTTTTTTTCATAACTATTTTATATATTCCTTAAGTTTATTTTCAGAACTTCCTATATGTGGTTTTATTGTGAATTGGATTTTTTTCCCATTATATTTTAATTATTGCTGGTTCATAGGATTCTCTTGATTTCTTGAATGTTGAATTTTGTAAAGAGTCACTATTGAAAAGTATTGTTATTCCTAATGCTTGTTCTGTCTACTATATTGGACTTTTCAAGTAGAGAAGTGTATTACCTGTAAAAAAATGAAAACTTTGTTGTTTTTTTCATTATATTTACATTTTATATTTCTTTTTTTCTTATTGCATAGACTAGAACTTTCAAAATAAGGTAAAGTAGTGGTACTATTTACCACTTCAATGGTAATTAAATGGCAAGTATTTAATCTTGTCTGCCAGTTTCAATTGCTTATAAATGGACACCTGAACTTTGATTAACAGTTCTGATAATCCATCTATACTTTGTAGGAGAGATTGCTGTGGTTGATTAATGGAGGATGATAAATGGTAGAAGGAGAGGCTTCGTAGGAAGAGAGTATTAGGAGCCAGTTATTTACTATTCTTATTTAATAGTTCCATGTTAATTTGGCTAGTAATTTGAGAGAAATATTTTTTTAGCATGTTAAATAATTATATTCTGTTCTATGTATTTGTTAAACTATTAAGTGGAAAAGTCTTTGCTTATATAATACTTGGGAAAACCACAGATGGTCAAGAATGGCATGATTATTTAAAATAAAAAACAACTAAACATTACTTTGGAGTATATTACTAAATTTAAAATGACCTTATTTTATGAAATATGTAGAAACCTACAACTGCTAGCATCATTTACTATCATTTCTCACCATGGAGAGTAGAGGATTTATCTAAAACACTGAGATGACTTAAAAATAGAAAGGATAGTTCTTACTATTGATATATTGAAGGGAATGGAGAAAATCCCCAAATTTTGAGAGTTCTCATTTGACCCCAGGGAATTGGGGATGCCACTAAAATGAAAAAGGGGCCGGTGAAAAGAGTAGGTTTTAGAGAGGAAGGAAATGAAGGACATATCACAGTTTTCAGTCTCTACTTATTCATTGAAAAATCCACTTCAACTTCCCAAACTATTTTAGAGCTGTTGGTTTATAATGTAGTTTCCATTGAATAAGTTTATTATATAAAGCTCTCAAATTGTTACAGATAGTAAAATCAGTTTGAGAATAATGTTTATGGTGTTAGTCATTCTATTATGTCTAGGAAATTTGAGAATTGTCATCATGGTTGTATGGAGGATAGAAGAGAAAGTTAACTTTTTTAAAATAAAAATTATTGGTCTAGGATGCAAATTTCTAATTGTGATTTTTGTTTTCTTGGGCAGGTCGATATGGGTGGTAGGTTTACCAATTCATAGTATATTCAGATTTTCCCTCCTTCAAGGTTAGGGGACTTGAGTGTTTTGTTTTGTAAGTAAAAATGTATTTTATCCCCAGTTCATAGTTTTTGAAATACAGTGGGCTGAGTGATGTGCCCAGTGCTTTCCTTTTAATTTAAGCAGTGAATACATTTTACCAAATGAAATGTTGTAGTGAACCCTAATTTTTAAAACAAGGGAAGATATCTTTTGTTAGTGTAATAATAATAGCTCTCATAAATTTATTGTGTATTTACAATTTACTAAGCACCATGCTAAGTGCTTTCCATTTAATCATTTTGACAATCCTTAGAAGTAGGTGTCACTATAATCTATATTTTACGGATGAGGAAATTTGAGGCTGAAGGTTACATAGCTGGTAAGTGGCCAGAGGTGGGATTCAAATTTACGCAATTTGACACTGGAGCCCATGTGCTTAACTAATGTGCTGTCATACTTCTTAAAGTTACATAACATTTACTTTTATATGTTTAAATATGCAACAGTTGGGTGTTTTGAAATCAATGGGTAGAACTTGTAAGACTATTTTGGTAACTAAAATTGAACTGGTGTTTTTTTGTCTTAAATTAGTATCCACATTCATTTATCTTTTTAAGTTTTATTATAGTTTTGTTTTCATAGTATTGATAAAATCCTTGCCTATAAAGAATAGATATTATAAGATTGAAATCATTTCAAGCATCTTCTCTGATCACAATGGTATGGAGCTAGAAATCAATTACAAGAAAAAAGCTGAAAACACATGGAGGCTAAAAACCATGCTACTAAACGATGAATAGATTAACAATGAAATCAAGAAAGAAATCAATAGATACCATGAAAATAAAAATGAAAATGAAAACCCAACCACCCACAATCTATGGGACACAGCCAAAGCTGTTCTAAGAGGCAAATTCATAGCAATGCAGGCCTACCTCAAGAAACAAGAAAAATCTCAAACAATCTAACTTTACACCAAAAAAAACTAGAAGAAGAACAAACATAGCCCAAAGTGAGTGGAAGGAAGGAAATAATAAAAATCACAGGGGAAATAAACAAAATACAGTCTAAAAAAACTGTACAAAATATCAATGAAACCAATAGGTGGTTCTTTGAAAAGATACACAAAATTGATAAACCTTTAATCAGACTCATCAAGAACAAAAGAGAGAGGTCCCAAATAAAATCAGAAATGAGAGAAGTAACAACTGACACCCCAGCAAAACAGAGGATTGTAAGAAAATATTATGAGGCTGGTCGAGTGGCTCATTAGTTAAGAGTTGGCTTAGGAGTGTGAGCTCTGAGCAGCAAGGCTGCTGGTTCGGATCTCACATGGGCCAGTGACACTGCCCTCTACAGCTAAGATGGTGAACAACAGCTTGACCTGGAGCTGGGCTGCCGTGAGTCGCTGGCGACGGCATAGGCTGTAGCAGGGCTGCAGTGGGCTGAGTAAGCTACTGTCTGGCCGGCAGACAGCGTGAGCGGCCGGCAGCTGGTGTGAGCTGCTGTGAGCTGCCCATGAGCGGCCGTCCAATGGCTGGTGACCAATCTACCTCAGCCGGGAAGAGTGCAATGATCACAATTCCAACTTGGGCCAGTGAAGCAACGTTCTCCACAACTAGACTGAAGAACCAAAGGACAGCAACTTGTCTGTTCCCTTTTTACGATTCCCCAACGGTGTTCCCTCCCCCAATTCTCCAATAAAATCTTTAAAAAAAAGGAAAATACTATGAACATTATATGCCAACAAATTGAACAACCTGGAAGAAATGGATAAATTCCTAGAAACCTACAATTTCCAAGACCGAATCAAGAAGAAACAAAATCTGAACAAACTGATAACTACTAAAGAAATTGAGTCAGTAATAAAAAAAAAAAACTCAACAAACAAAAGTCCTGGACCAGATGGCTGCATGGGTGAATTTTAACCAAACATTCAAAGAAGAATTAACATCTAATTCTCTAATGATTTCACAAAATTGAAGAGGAGGGAAGGCTCCAACCCCATTTTATGAGGCCAGTGTTACCCTCATACCAAAATGAGACAGAGACATTACATAAAGGAAAATTATAGGCCAGTATCCTTGATAGGAAACGATGCAAAAATCCTCAACAAAATATTACCAAATGGAATTCAGCAATACATTAAAAAGATCATATTCCACGATCAAGTGGGATTTATTCCTGGATGCAAGATTGGTTCAATATCCGCAAATCAATTAATGAGATACAATATTTAAACAAACTGGAGGATAAAAATCATATCATATCAGTAGATGCTGAAAAAGTGTTTAACAAAAATCTAGCATCCATTTATGATAAAATCTCTCAGCAAAGCGGGCATAGAGGGAACATACCTCAACATAGTAAAGGCCGTATATGACAAACCCACAGTTAACATCATACTTAATGGTGAAAAGCTAAAAGCATTTCCCTTAAGATCAGGAATAAGTAAAGGATGTTCACTTTCACCACTTTTATTCAACATAGTATTGGAAGTCCTAACTATAGCAATCAGATAAGAAAAAGAAATAAAAGGCATCCAAATTGGAAAGGAGGAAGTAAAACTCATTATTTGCAGATGACACAATACTATATGTAGAGAACCATAAAGATTCCACCAAAAAACTAATTAGAACTGATAAATGAATTCAGTAAAATAGCAGAATACCAAATTAATATTCAGAAATCAGTTGCATTTTTATACATCAATAAAATGAAAACAATCCCATTCCCAATTGCATAAAAAAAATACCAGGAATAAATTTAACCAAGAAGATAAAAGACTTTACTCTGAAAATTATAAGATATTGAAGAAAGAAACTGAAGAAAATACAAATAAATGGAAGCATATATTGTACTTATAGATAGGAAGAATCAACATTGTTAAAATGTCCATACTACCCAAAGCTATCTACAGATTCAATGCAGTCCCTATCAAAACAGCAATGGCATTTTTCGGAGAAACAGAACAAATAATCTTCAAATTTATATGGAACCACAGAAGACTCTGAGTAGCCAAAGCAATCTTGAGAAAGAAGAACAAAGTTGGAGTTATTATGCTACCTGATACCAAACTATTCTACAATGCCATAGTAATCAAAACAGCAGGGTACTGGCATAAAAATAGGCACATAGATCAGTGGAACAAAATAGCCCAGAAATAAACCCATGTACATATGGTCAATTAATTTGTGACAAAGGAGGTAAGAATATACAGTGGGGTGAAGACAGTCTCTTCAATAAATGATGTTTGGAAAACTGGATAGACACATGCAAAAAAAAAAATAATGAAACCACTTTCCTACATCATATACAAGAATAAACTGATGACAGATCAAACACTTAAGTGTAAGACCCAAAACCATAAAACTCCTACAAGAAAACATAGGCAGTAAACTCTTTGACATTGCTCCCAGTAATATTTTGTTTAGATATGTCTTCTTGGGCAAGGGAAACAAAAAATAAACAAATGGGACTACATTAAACTAAAAACTTTTTGCACAGCAAAGGGAACCATCAATGAAATGAAAAGACTACCTAACGGGAGAAGATATTTGCCAATGATACATCTTATAAGGGGTTAATATCCAAAGTATATAAAGAACTCATACAACCGAACACCCAAGAAACAATCTGATTAAAAAGTGGGCAGAGGATCTGAATAGACATTTCTCCAAAGAGGATGTACAGATGGCCAATAGATATATAAAAAGATGCTCAGTGTCACTAATCATCAGAGAAATGCAAATTAAAACCACAATGAGATATCACCTCACACCTGCCAGAATGGCTATCATTAATAAATCAACAGGTGTTGGCTAAGATGGGGGAAATACAGAAAGCTTATGTACTGTTTGTGGGATTACAAATTGGTGCAGCCACTATGGAAAACAGTATGGAGGTTCCTCAAAAAATTAAAAATAGAACTACAGTATGAGTCAGCAATCACACTTACTGGGTATTTATCTGAAGAAATCCAGAACACTAATTGTATTATTTTATTTTATTTTTTATTTTTTAAAGATTTTTATTGGGGAATTGGGGGGATGGGAACAGTGCGGGGGGATTGGGGAAGGAGAACAGACAAGTTGCTGTCGTTTTGTTCTTCAATCTAGTTGTGGAGGACGTTGCTTCACTTGCCCAAGTTGGCACCATCATTGCACTCTTCCCTGGAGAGGCAGATCAGTCGCCGGCTTCTGGACGGCTCATTTAAACTAATTTTAAGTAAAGTGTTCCAAATCTGATACCATAACTCATTGGACAGATATAATACACGGCATGTCTAGAAAAGCATGACCTTTATTGGATTCCTGGTCTATGATGGCACTGTGCATCTTGTATGTCCATTCTGGACCTTCATTCCACAATAGTGTTTGAAAAGGTCTGGGGGACCTTACACAGGCAACCCAAAGACTATTCGGGAATAGCTTTTGAATAAAGATCTTGTCTGTCTGTCTGTCTGCCTGCCTACCTCCTACCAGTGGTTTTGTCCATAGAGCTAAAGTGATTAAATTATACAGAGGTTTCTAAAAAAGTGTATACACATTTTAAGAAAGGAAAAAACTATTAAAATTGCAATACTCAGTATATGCCAATAACAAAAGATGAATACAAGTCACGTTTGACTTCTGCAATTACAAGAGATGCTCCAAATGGTTACCATCAGTGTCCAGACACTTCTGATCACGGCGAACTACTGCTTGAGCAATGTTGACCAAAGTGTCCACTTGTGTATGTTTGTTTGACACCCCCGGTATACACTAGGGAGTCAGGCTGGCATGTTGGCATGAACTGTTTTGCCTGGGAGTTAAAGGTGCCTGCAGGAGGGTTGTATGTGGACAGCTGAGGCTGCATGCAGAACAAGGGAGGGTAGGGGGTAGCAGAAGGAGAATGGAAAATACTGTATGTCTGTTTTCATGGTTTCTTTTGTTTGAATATTTGGTGCCTGAGATATGTACCTATCATTCAACAATAAATGTTTATTGATTGTGTACAATATGTCAGACACCATTCTAGGCACTTTGACACATCAAAGAACTACTCTTAATTAGCTTACACTCTAATAACATGACATGATATATATCATAAGAGAAGGAAGATGGAAACGGGGAGATGGACTTACTGTGTCTGCTCTCATTTTTGGAATTTTAATATAATTATGGATTTTAAAAAATGGTGGCCTGTATTTTTGTGTACTGTTAATCCTGGGCTTCTCCACCCTGCCCCCCCCCTCCACTGAAGTGGGACTGGATTGGATGGAGCAATGGCCAGGACATGAGTTGGACCACCCCAGGTTTAAATTTTTTTTGGCATTCTAAGTCTTCTTTACCAGAGGCTACTGTAAAATAGACCTTGAGGTATCTTACTTGCGGTGCTTTTTGACACTACAAAGGCTAAATAACCTCTGATCTGTTTTGTGTTGACAAGAGTTTCCTTGTATTCAAGTAGCTTGTCTATACGACTGTATACTGAGGATTTAGCTAAATGTACCATTAGAGGAATGGGTATGGACTTAGGAAAAAAGAAACCCAAGAAATTCCTCAGCTTACGTTTTGCTGTTTTTAGCCACTTAGACATGTCACCAGCCAGGGAAAAAATGCGTTCATAAGTTCACTGGAGTGGACATTGATTGGATTCCCCAACATTTGTTATTCCTTTTTCACATTGTTTAGCAGACAGATGATCTGAGTGGGCTGAGGAGACTTCATGACTTCATTGTCTAAGCTAAACAAGGTAATTCCATCCTCCCTGGCAGAATAGTTGGTTTGGGAAATAAAGCCTAGTCAGTCATCGACTGGTTATGAGGTGGGCCAGTCCATTAAATGCTCAGGAACATTGCTAGGAATTGTGGGACATCTGTAGTCTCTCTCTGTTTTTTTGTAGATGGTGCGATGTATGGATGAAGCTAAAACTTAGTGGGAAGAGTTGAGAGATGCATAAAGAAGGGAAGCTAGAACACTGATAAAAATGTGCCTGAAGCTTACCCAATTTCCAGGCTTTACTTTCATTCGCCATTAAATTCCCTGTAATACTTGACCTACTTTAAACTATACTTGACCTTTAATGCGGGTGTTAGGGACACTGACCCCCCCCTCAACACACACAGTTGAAATTCTGCATATAACTTTTGACTCCCCCAAATCTTAACTAAACCAGAAGCCTTACCGATAACATAAACATTCGATTAACTCATATTTTATATATTATATGTATTATACACCGTTTTTAGACTAAAATAAGCTAGAGAAAAGAAGTTACTAACAAAATCATAAGATAAAATAACATTTACAGTATTTATTGAAAAAAATCCATATATGTGGACCTGCGTAGTTCAAACCCTTGTTCAAGGATCAACTCAAGGGTATTTTTCTCAGTGTATTTTTAAACAGCTTTATAGAGATATAATTCATATGCCATATAATTCACTCATTTAAAGTATGCAATTCAATAGTTTTTATATTTTCACAGTTGTGCAACTACAGTCAATTTTAGAACATTTTCATCACCCAAAAATGAAACCCTGTACCCATTTGCAGTCATTCTCTCTTTCTTCTTCACCACTCCACAATGGTCAGCAGCCACTAATCTATTTTGTCCCAAAGGTTTTGAAATGTGTATCCAGTGTCAGCAAAAGGGACTTACTGGATGATATTATGTCTATTTGTAAACAAACATACAAATGGTTTGGCATCAAGAGGCAATATTGTGTAGTCTTTGTATTTTGTTTTCTATTTGATAGGGAGGGTGGGAGAGGTAGGAAAACAGGGTTTGGTTTTAAACCACAGAGGAGGAAATTTAATACTGGAATTTTTGCCATTTGGAAGCGTGTCTGCTCAATTGTCAGCGCCTGATGTTCTTCCCATCTAGGTTTCTTCATTTCTGTTGAGTCATATTCACGTTGCTAATATTTCTTGTATTCAGTATAGTTTTAATTAATACATTTCATTTTCATTTTGTTAAATATTATCATAGTAAAATTTGAATAGTCTAAATTCCAGATATTCTTTTCCTTTTAGAATGTGGAAGTCATCGATCTTTTGTGCTCCATCTTGCAGAGAAGTGTGATATCAGTCTGGTTCCTGTTTCTTATAGAACACAGTTATGTCTTAGGAATTAGGTTTCATAATCAGCTCACAAGACAAAATGATACATAGTCCAGGATTACCTTAGAAAATCCTTTAAGTCACGAATAAGTATAGACATACCACCCTTAGTAATATCATAAATACCATTTTTTCTTACAACATTGAGTATGATTGTAGTTTCTTTGGTTGAGCACCATGTAAAGTGTCTAGAGGCAGTATTGTACATAAAGTGCATTATCTTTAAACACTTGGATCCCTCTCTAGTGTAGAAAAGTGCTGTCATTATTTGGCGTGCAGAGCCTCATCTCCCATTTCCCTTTCTTTCTGGAGCATAACTCATTAAATGGAATTGTAGCTAGAGAGGCCTTTACTATTTGTTTCCTTCCCTTTTCAGTGTTTATATAGTTGAATTCAGTTACTTTAGATGTGGTTTTGAATCACCTGCACTCTAGTTTTCTTTATTTCTCTTGTTTTCTTTTGGAATTCTTCAATTTCACCTGGCTGCATCTTGTTTCCCCTCTCATTTCCTCTTTGGTATTTGGTGGGCCCATTCAATCTCAAATATTCATATTTTTAGTTCAGGGAAATTTCTTGTATATTTTACCTCTCCATTGTTCTCTCTTTTGGGGATGCCTCTGAAATTGTTGTTATACCTATTGGTTTAGTCTTTCATTTTGTCATATACATATCTTTTTCAACACTTTGACTTTCTGTTTGATTATTTTTTTTTTAAACTGATTGAGAACTTCGATAGTCGCCTGCCCAATAAAATTTTTATTTTTGCAGTCATTTATTTGTTTCCAAGTATTCTATCATGTCTCCTTTTCATGGCCATCCGTGTTTTAGTTATGTGCATCTTTAACCTCTCAGACATATCAGATACCACTTAAAATACTTTTTAGAAGTTTCTTTTCTGTACATTAGTTGTTTTTTTCCTGACGTGGTTGTTCGCTTTGTTCACTTTGAACTTGATCTTTCACAGTAATTCTTTCAAAAGCCTGGGATCCTTGGTTGTCTGTTCACATTTATGAATATCAGATACTGTTGATTACTATAGCTACCAATTGTGTTTCCTCTGAGATGTGTAGGTAGCTAGTAGCTAGATTGTTCTTTTTCCCTTAAAAATGTTTCTCCCTTGAATGGGGAGATACACTGGGTCATAGTAGGCAAGGTTTATCAAGAAGCACCCTTTCTTGTGTCTTGCATCAGTGCCAGGTGGTAGTAGGCAAGGAAGCAGGAAGCTGGAATTCTCACACTTGCTGAAGCCAGGAGACCTTTAAAGACCAGGAATGGAGTGTGCTAGTGTCTTTAGCTCCTGGGTAGAGTTGCCTCTGTTTTACTTTTAATGCCCCCCCACCCCTGTGTCTCTTTTAAAGGTCTGAAATTATCTCACGCTTGGCTTTACTTCTGTCTTAGGCCCTACCTAACATTAAAATAGCAACATCCCTGTAATGTGGCTCACTTTCATAAAGAGAAGCAGATTTCTGGCTTTAACCTCAGCAAAACCGGTTGATGCTGATTGTCCTGTTCAGTTTTGATTTGAGTTTTGCATAATTCTCAGTAAGTGTTAGTAAGTTCTCAATAAATGTTTATTGAGAACACTTAATTGGCTTTGTTTATTAATATTACAAATTTATATCATACTCTAATAGTGACATAATAAAAGTGATTTTTTAAAATAAGGGTTTTTATAGAAAAGTCTTCATTTTTGGTTTGTGGGCTTTGGCCTGAGAACTTATTTATTATAAATTTTATTCTATTTGGCGGTGTTTTTGTTGATGTCGAGTATTTGTATACTTGTGGTTGAAAATTATAACTCTTGGGGGAATCGGGAGGGATATCAAAAAGTATGCTATAAGAATATGATAATAGTGTTATTTTTCTTCTTTGCTTTTTCAGTTTGAGCAGAAAACTGGTGCAGTGTTTGATGAAATTGTAGAGAACTGTAAGTACCATTTTTGAAAATAACCAATAATGTCTTTAGATAGATAATAAATATAAATCTAGGTAGGGCATTTATAACAGGGCTGGTTAATGTGATGATCCAATTTGATTTAGTTTAGATCTCATCACACACTTAGCATTTTCAGCAAGTTAATCTGAATTATAAGTCTTACTCTTTTTTTCAAGTAAATATTTTATTCTCACAGTTATTAATGTTGAAATATAGCCACACTTCGTGTATGTATGAAGTATATAGAAGTTTATCCTTAACCACTTAAAGGTTTCTACTTTGTTTATAGAGTCTTAATTTTCTTTCCATAGTACATGATTTTCTTTAAAAAAAACAACAAACCTCTGTTTCTTATGATTATAAAAGTAATACATTCAATTTTATAATACAATAATGGGTAAAGCTGAAAATTCTTTGTCTTTACCATTCTCCAAAGATGACCAGTTTTAAAAATCTAATATATATCTTTCCAGACTTTTTTTCTATGACTGTATATATATATATATATCTGTATATGGTGGGAGAAGTTTATGTATGTGTGTAGGGATTATATGAATACTGTTCTTGCTTTTTTCATTCAACTGCCTAGATATCTTTCTGAGTCTGTGGATTTGGGCGTATTGCCTCTTTTGTAATGGCTACTCAGTATGTTATTGTATGGCCGTACTATAACCAGCTTCCTCTTTTACACATGTGTATATTATTTTTAATTTTTCACTGTTACAAGCAGTGTTGAGTATGTGTTCCTATATACCCCTTTGTCTACTTGTTGAAGTGTTTCTGTAGTTTAAATTCTAAGAATAGAATTGATGAATCATCAAAGGATGTTCATGCGCTTGTTTATGAAGGGTAAATTTTGTCATCTAGAATTCCTAAGTTGGGGGAAATGTGCGTTTCTTTTGTTCTGTTTTGTCTTTTAAGTTTACTTCCACAATAGGATATTTGAGTACCATCTTTCTCTTTGGAATTAGTTAATATTTTTGAGTGATAACAGTTTTTAAACTACCTAGAGAAGTTACTAGGTCTCCTGACCTTTAATGGATTTAATTGTCCTTTTTCTTACATACAAACAACAAAATTAGACTCTAGCTTTCTTATCCAGAAGAAACTTTAGAAGAATATAGGGGTATTTTGCAGAATTTAGGGAGGAGGTATAGAACAAATTCTTTGGAAACTCTCTGAAAGGAAATCATGGGCCTGCTCTATCTAGTGCTGCAGAAAGCAGTTAATGTTCCAATGACTTGCATTCTTTCTGTGTATCCATTTTAAATTTCAAGTTCCTAGGAAAAATATGATTGTGCCAGCTTGGATCTGATGTTTATCTTTGAACCAGTCATCTGTGGTTAGGGCAAATAGGGTCAGAAGGTAAAACATGGCTGTTAGGAGGTATTCCTCAACCATTATTACTAACTTTCACCAAATAATTTTTGACTACCTGCTTCTGGACATGCCTTCGCTCAAGTGTGTGTAGTAATAGAAATTAATCAAATAGCTTTCAAATGAAGGTTTTAATCTGATGCTTTGTTTATTAAAGATGGTGCAGTAACAACTATCCAAAAGTGGTAGCAGGACTCTAACCAAGCTGCTGCACTTGGGTCTCTAACCCAACATTTGGGGTTTATGTTTCTGATACCTGGTGTAACAGCCCCACAAACATTTTT
This sequence comes from Hipposideros armiger, assembly GCF_001890085.2. Lineage (NCBI taxonomy): Eukaryota > Metazoa > Chordata > Mammalia > Chiroptera > Hipposideridae > Hipposideros > Hipposideros armiger. The sequence goes on along the minus strand of NW_017731360.1, from coordinate 3,812,287 downwards.
AGGCTGGAGGTTTACAGCAGGTGATTTTATACCGAATGTTGAGTGCAAATAGTGCTGTGAAGATTACCCTGTATTTCCCCCTTTCTGGTAGTTTATCATTAAGGGGGTGTTGAAGGCTCTGGAGGCAAAGAATTGACTAGCTTGGAAGGGCAAACTGGCCTCTCTCCATGAAGTGATTCAATTCAGCAATATAGATGCCTATTGAGGAGATATAAAGGCAGACTGCTGTATAGATGGTATTCAGGAAGCATCTGATTCCAGAGATAGATGGTCATTCAAGGCCTACCATTTTGTCTTGAGGTCTATATCCAGAAAAATGGAGATTCACTGTTTCTCAGGCAAAGTGTCTCAAAATGTCTGGTATAAAACTAGACCTACCATGTATTCATTGCCCAAGGCCATCAGGACATGGGGCTTCAAACATTTGTTTTGTAGATCAAATTCAGCCCTCCTAGGGTATAGCTTTTCTGAAGCTTTCAGCAAAGTATACTATCTGCTAATTGTTGGCACACATAAATTGACAAAAACCCCATCAATGAGAAATTTGGGGAATTTGGTTCAAACATGAAAAAGCTGAGCTGACTTTCCAAAGATGTAGTGTTTTCAGTGAAAGGGATTTAAAACAAAAAAGCCTTCAGCATTTCATGCAAGTCAAAAGAGAAAATAGGGTCGTCCAACTTCTAGTTCATCATTTGTCAGGGGAATTTGTGCTGTGGATTTTCTAGGATAACATGGTGATAGAGGAAGTGACCGATATTGTGGATTATCCTAATTCATGTTCCCTTAACCATTGACAGTTTATGTAAAGTTTGAAAGAAGTTCAGATAGAATAGAGAAATTAAAGAAAAAAAAATTCAGACAGTTGCTTTCTTAAATCAAGGTCTAATAAATAAATGGTTCTAAAATAACCACTTAGTCATTTACCAATGGTTAATTTTCTTACTGATAAAGTTCATTGAACATGACAAACTTGAAACTTCAAGGGAAAAATAAGAGCATTGCTGACTTGCTAAAGTACAGTTATTTGGATTCAAAAAATTATTCACATTATTTTGATTACTTGCAATGTACCAGTTTTATTTGTAGAAAATTTTACATGTATTATCATTTAAAAACCCTAATAATAAATTGTATTAACTAGTAGATTAGGTTCACCTATGTATAATGGAAACACAATAGAAATTTATGTTTCACGTAAAAGAAGCCCAGATGATAAGATGGTTTCGTTATGAGGAACCCAGGGGCCTCCTGGCTTTCTATATCACATCATTAGCAAATGACTTCCATCCCGTGGTGTTCTAAGATGGCTGCTGTGGAATAGGGAGGAGGACAAAAAGGCATACTCCTCAACAGAATCAGCTTTTTAAAGAACTTACCTAGAAACTCTACCTTTGTACTTTGATTTACATCTTACAAGCTATTCTAACTTCAAAGAAAACTGGAAATTGTAGTCCTTTAATTTTTTTTTTTTAATTGGGGAATTGGGGGAGTGAAACAGCGTTGGGGAATTGGGGAGGGAGACCAGCAAAGGTGTTGTTCTTCAGTCTTAGATTGTGGAGGGCTCCACTTGCCATCTGGCTTCCCGTCGGCAGCTCGTGGTCTCTAAGCTCAAGGTGCTGTTTTCAGTCTTAATTGCGGGTGGGCGTAGCCACCATCCCATGCAGGAGCTGAACCAGCAGCCTTGTTAAGAGCGCACACTATCCACTGAGCCATCCGGGCGGCAGCTCAGCTCAAGGTGCCGAGTTCAGTCTTAGTTGCGGGCAGGCGGAGCCCACCATGGAACAGGCAGTCTTGTTGTTAGGAGCACGGGCTCTCACCAGCTGAGCCGGCCACCTGTTTGCAGTTCAGCAGCAGCTCAGCTCGGCGCACTGTCACTGGCCCATGTGGGAATTGAACTGGTGGCCCTGTTGCTCAGAGCTTGTGCTCTTAAGCTTACTCTTAACCAACTGAGCCACTTGGCCTGCCTGTGGTCCTTTAATTAATTGAGCCCATTGTTGCCAACAATAAAATCAAGGATTTCTTAGTAAGGAAAAGGGGGAGAATTGTTATTAGTTATGCAGTCTCTCCGGTAATAACCCTCTAGATGAGGATACTACAACTGTCTCTATTTACCAAGGAGGAAAGTAAGGCTTAGAGACATCATTTGGTTTTTAAATGGTGCAATCAGGATTTTAAATGCAGGTTTACCTAACTCCAAAGCTCCTCCTCTTAAATCTTTCATTACCTGTTTCTGAACTGCCCCCTAGTTCACTGAAATCATAGGTTTTTAAGAATAATAATAATTTGCTAGAAATAAAGGAATAATTTGTAAAGTTACTTGGAAATATTTAATGAGTATTAACCATGACAAGTTTTTGTGGCTGCCTATGGAGTATCAACAAGAGTTTATGTTTTAATAATTGTATCTGTCATATCAATGCAGCTCAATTTTTAAAAGAACTGATAAGTTGAAAAGTTTTTTTGTTTTGTTTTGACTTCAGAACTACTTAAAAATTTCTGGTTATGTGGTCTATTGCTTGTATCACTGAGTATTATTTGGGTCCTTCCAACATAGTGAAGGAATAATCTTCATGAAAATGTTGAAACCAAAGCCTAAAGTCTTTTTTGGGGATGCCAACATATAAAATTGAGATGATCTTAACTAAAAACACCTTAGCATTCTCAAGAATTTTGTAGTTTATTAAAGAAAAACATAGAATCTTTTTGAATTGAATTACATAAAATTTTGAATGAATAACATGGACTAAACTAATTTTTGCTTTATCTCCATTGCTGAAAGGTATATGTTTTTGCAAACAATTTACAGCCATATTTTAAGATTATTATCTTTAAAATTGAGTGGTTGCAGGGAAACTTTGACAACTGAAAGGAAGATATAAATTGTATATGTATTTTAGTTTAACAGAGACTGGTGAAGAGTGAACATATGTTGCAAATGTTTGAATGTAAGGTGATTCCAAATACAGGATTCTCACCCATTTTCCCAGTGAACAATCTAAAAACGAAAAGTTTTGCCATCTAGAATACATCTCTTAGACATAGGGATGAAAAATTTCTATTAATCATTTGGTAATTATACACATAATTAAACCTCATTGTGTTACATAATATTAACTTAGAAAATACTGCTTTTCTCCCAGTTATTTCGTGAAAGAATTTTAAGTATGTAACGTGCATATTTTAGGACTTTGACTTTGTCATCACTATTGTCACTTCTTAAGTCAGTTAACAGTTTTGTAGAGCCTACTATCTAAATTATTTAAAATAAAATAGTTTTAATTTGCATTATGATTACTGGTATGTTCTGCTTAACAAACCACCTTAAACTTAGTGGTGTCTTAGCGATTATGGTCTTTGGATTCTGGGGCTCATGCTCAGAAAGGGTATACTGGAGATGCCTTGTTTTTGCTCCACTATGTCTTGGGTCTTGGCAAAGAAGATTTGAAAAGACCAGTGGCATGGTGTTGGAATAATCTGGATGTTCATTCATTCATGTCTGGTCTGGGCTAGGAGATTTAGACTGGGACTGATGACTTGAGCACCTATACAAGGTCTCCCTATTGCCTTTCCTTTCTCATAGCATGGTGGACTCAGGGTAGTTGGACTTTTTTTTTTTTTTTTACAGTGACTCAGGGCTCCAAGCAAAAAATAATTCAGTAAATAAGGCAGAAGCTGCATTTTTTCTGACCTAGCTTAAGAAGTTACACAGCATCTTTTCCACCACATTCTTTTGGCTACAAGCAAGTCCCAAGCCTGCCCAGATTCAGAAGAGGATATAAAACTCACTTCTTCATAGAAGAAGGGTCAAGGTCACATTGTAGAAAAGCATGTAGGTGGGAGATGCTGTTGTAGCCATATTTGGAAAATGCAGTCTATTGTCACAGCGTATTATCCTGTCATAGAATAATTTATTCTAAACCAAAAGATGGCTTTAATAAAAAGTCACCCTGTAGGTCTATATTTGGAACTTCATAACATTAACTATTAATACTTCCTGTATTATAGCTGCATGAATCTGATCATGTATGATTTTTAAGAGTAACTTTTTGACTTTCTTTAGCGTTAGCCTCTCCTTCCCATGTCATTGGCTCTATACCTCCTTATAACTCATGTCAACAGCTTTGTAGGTAACCTTCCATATTTTTCTCCAGTCCTCACAAAATCATTACACACACACATATGCATATACAGTTATACATCTGTAAGGATTTTGAGAGTTTTTATTTTTCATTTGTTTAACAAAAGAGATTATCACATACATGCATTTCTCCCTCACTTCTCTCATTCGAGAGTACTTCATGATATCCCTCCACCTCAACTGGGATAGCTCCAACTCTTACAGTGTAACATTCTATGATTGAGATGTACAGCAAGTCATTTTTTTGCCTTGTTTTTAGACAGTCATGTTATTTTAGTTTTTTTGGCCATGATAAACAGTGATGCATTAAAAATCCTTTAATGTATATCTTTATTAGTGGTTTATATCTGGATAGATTACAAAAAATAAACTTGAATTTGAATTTAAAAAGCTCTTAATAAGTTTAATATTTGTACTGGCTGATTTGTATTGTCAAGTCATAAATATTTGTTAAATAAATGGCCATAAAAGGAAAACGTTTTGAATCCATTTGTGGTAGCTACGACAGTGCAACTAAAGACACTCATGAAAGAGGACTTCCAGAGTTGCTTCAGAAAGTGGCAAGAATGATGTGAAAAGAGTGTTTGAAGTGAGGGAAAGTATTTTGAGGGGGATTACTAGCAATGTGTCTTTCACTGTAATAAATTTTTTTTAAATTTAAACATTCACTGTATTTTTTTATCATACCTTGTATTTCTGATATTTGTCTATATTGATGCATGTAGCTTTTATTCATCACTGGTATATAATAATTCATTATATAGATATATAATTCAATATATAAATAATAATATATAAATATGTTATAAATAATATTTTTATTTATTTTAAATTATAAAAACAATGTAAAATTTACCATCTTAACCATTTTTTTAGTATACAGTTCAGTAGTGTTAAGTACATTCATATTGTTGTGCAACAGATCTCTAGAATGCAAAACTTAAATTTCTGTACCCATTGAACAAAAATTCCCCTTCTTCTTCAAGGTTCATCCATATTATAACGTGTCAGAATTTCCTTCCTTTATAATGCTGAATAATATTCCATTGTATGGATATACCACATTTTATTTATCCATTCACCCCTGATGGACATTTGGGTTGCTTGCACATCTTGGCTATTATTTATAATGCTGCAGTAAACATGGGTGTGCAGATATCGCTTCATGATCCTGCTTTCATTTGTCTTAGATACGTACCCAGAAATGGGATTGCTGGTTCATATAGAAATTCTATTTAAAGTTTTGTGGGGAACTGCCATAATATTTTCTTCCAATACCAGTTGCACTGTTTTATTTTATTTTATTATTTATTTATATATATATATTTTTAAAGATTTTTGTTGGGAAATTGGGGTATGGGAACAGCGCTGGGGAATTGGGGGAAGGGGAACAGACAAGTTGCTGTCGTTTTGTTCTTCAGTCTAGTTGTGGAGGACGT
>NW_017731360.1:3778338-3805550 GCF_001890085.2 Hipposideros armiger | reverse complement strand
CTACCTATTGGCAACTCAGCGGCTGCTCAGCTCGGGCTGGACTCGAACCGCTGTTGCTCAGAGCTCAAACTCTTGAGGGAGCTCTTAACCAACTGAGCCACTCGGCCGGCCCTCCTTGAGTTTTCTTTTGATATGAGCATCCTTTTTATTTCTTCAAGTTATTTATTAAAAATAGGGAACTAGAAGTATGTGAAAACCACATAACAGATATTTCATCTTGCTTTGTCTGCCTTTGCAATTCATGCACCCAGATATATTTTTCTATTTTTAGTAGTTTAATATTTAATTTCAAGAAGTTTTAATACTTGAAGTAATCTCTCCAATGTAATTCAACAAACATGTATTGAATGCCTGCAGTATGGTATTCCAAGCACTGTGCTCTTGACTGGGAATACAGAGATGAGATATTTCTCAGTTCTCTATAACTATTTGTGAAAATCAAAGACATTTAACACCAAACATTGATGTTTTTGTCTTTAGAATATGAAGCGTTTGTACCATCAGTTAAATTTTTAGAAGAACAGTATTTTTTCCTATATTTTTGTTTGTTTTATTTTGTTTCTTGCTTTTTTATTCCCATCCTTCCCTCTCTCCCCGTTGGCAGCCATTGATCAGTTTGTTCTCTATATCTATGTGTCTATTTCTATTTTGTTTTGTTTATTCATTTGTTTTGTTTTTTTAGATTCCACATGTAAGTGAAATCATATGATGTTTGTCTTTGTCTGACTTATTTCAGTTAAGATAATACCCTCTAAGTCCATCCATCCATGTTGTTGCAACTGGTAAGATTTCATTCTTTTTTATTGCTGAATAATATTCCAGTGTACGCGTGTGTGTGCATGTGTGTGTATACAGAGGGTGCCAAAATATATGCATACACATTTTAAGAAAGGAAACTGTATTAAAGTTGTAATACTCAATATATACTGATAACAAAAGATGAATACAAGTCAGATTTGACATCTGCAATTACAAGAGGTACTCAAAGTGGTTACCATCAGTGTAATTTTAATATAATTTTTTCCTTTCTTAAACTGTGTATAAATTTTTTTGTACCCTCTGTGTGTGTGTCCGTGTGTGTGTGTGTGTATACCACATCTTTATCCATTCATATATTGATGGATGTCTAGGTTGCTTCCATATCTTAGTTGTTACTTGTAATGCTGCAGTGAACATAGGAGGCATACATCTTTTTGAATTAGTGTTTTTGTTTTCTTCGGATAAATATCCAGAAGTGGAACTGGTATATTGTATGGTAGCTCCAGTTTTAATTTTTTGAGGAATCTTTATATTGTTTTCTATAGTGGCTGTTCTAATTTACAGTCCCACCAACAGCATACGAGGGTCCGCTTTTCTCCACACCTTCACCTACAAAGCACTTATTTGTTGATTTATTGATGACAGTCATTCTGACAGGTGTGACGTGATATGCTGTTGTGGTTTTAATTTGCATTTGCCTGATGATTAGTGATACTAAGCAACTTTTCATATGTCTGTTGGCCATCTGTATGTCCTCTATGAAGAAATGTCTATTCATGTCCTCAGCCCATTTTTAAATTGGATTGTTTTAGGGTTTTTTGGTGTTAAGTTCCTTATATATTTTGGATATCACCCCCTTTTTGGGTATATTATATCTTCTCCCATTCAGTAGGTTGTCTTTTTGTTTTGTTGATAGTTTCCTTCACTGTGCAAAACTTTTTCGTTTGATGTAGTCGTATTTGTTTATTTTTTCTTCTTTTTTCCTTATCTGAGGAGACATCCTAAATGATACTGCTAAGTGATGTCGAAGAGTTTACTGCCAGTGTTTTCTCCTTGGAGGTTAATGGTTTCAAGTCTCTAAGTTTTTAATCTATTTTGAGCTTATTTTTGTATATGGTGTAATAATGTGATCCAGTTTCAATTTTTTGCGTGTATCTGTCCATTTTCCCCAGCACTACTTATTGAAGAGACTGTCTTCACCCCATTGTATATCCTTTCCTTCTTTGTCATAGATTGACATAATTGAACACATAAGTAGGGAATTATTTCTGGGCTCTCTATTCCATTGATCTACATATTTGTTTTTATGCCAATACCATACTGTTTTGATAATTCTAGCTTTATAGTATTGTTTGATGTCAGGGAGGTCATATCTCCCACAATTTCTTTGGGTATTTGGGGTCTTTTATGGTTCCATATAAATTTTATGATTAGTTTTGATTCCAAGAAGAATGCCATTGGCATTTTAATAAGGACTATATTGACTCTGTCTATTGCTTTAGGTAGTAAGGACATTTTACAATATTAATCCTTTTAGTCCACATACAATATATATCCTTCCATTTATTTGTATCATCAGTTTCTTCAATGTCATATAGTTTCTACAGTACAGGTTTTTCATCTCTTGTGAAATTTATTTCTAGATACTTTTATATATTGTATATCTTTTTAAATTGTTTGGTAATATTTAGTATTTATACTGATATTTTAAACACCTGTATTTATGAAATATTGGTGTATAGTTTTTTGTTGTTGTCACATCTTTGTCTGCTTTTGGTTCCAGGATAATAGTGGCCTCACAAAATTAGTTAGAAAGTACTTTTTTCTCTTGTATTATTTGCTGAAATAATTCATGTAAGGTGGGATGGGTATTATTTGTTCCTTAAATATTTAATTTAATTTACTACTGAATTCATTTGGGCCTGGGCTGTTCTGATTTTCTGTTTCTTCTATGTCAGTTTTGATAATTTGCACTTTGAAGGCATTTCCTTTAAGTCAGCACAGTCCAATAGAACTTTCCACGATGATAGAAATGTTCTATATGTACACTGTTAAAGTATAGTAGCCACTTCCTACCTGTGGCATTTAAGCACATGAAATATGATGAGTGCAAAACTGACTTTTTTTGAAGAAGAAGAGAGAGAGAAAAAGGAGAGAGATCAAAGCCAATCTTTTTTTTTTTTTTTTTAAGATTTTATTGGGGAATTGGGGGAAGGGAACAGCGCTGGGGAATTGGGACGGGGAACAGACAAGTTGCTGTCCTTTTATTCTTCAGTCTAGTTGTGGAGGACATTGCTTCACTGGCCCACGTTGGTATGATCATTGCGCTTTTCCTGGGTGAGGCAGATCAGTTGCTGGCTATGTGGGTTCCAAACCAGGGCCCTCTGGTGTCCCAAGCCAGCTCTTAACCAATGTGCCACTCGGCCGGCTCCCAAGCTAACTCTTAACCAATGCACCTCACGGCTGGCCCGCTACCTTTTAACTATTGTAAATAATGCTGCAATGAACATGGTGTACGAATATCTCTTTGAGATCTTGCCTTCAGTTCTTTTGGGATCATATGATAATTCTTTTTCAATTTTTTGAAGAATAGTCATACTGTTTTTCTCTTACGCCTGCACCATTTTGCATTCACACCAACAGTGCTCAAGTTTTGTCTACATCCTTGCTAACACTTGCTTTTGATAGTAGTCAGCCTAATTAATGGGTGTGAGGTGACAGATAACCTCATTGTAGTTTTGATTTGCATAATGAGTAGTGATATTCAACATCTTTCATGTGTTTGCCATTTGTATCTCTCTTTTGTCTAGAGGTTTATTACTTTTGTTCTTTTCAAAGATCTTTTGTTTTTGTTATTTTTTTCTCCATTGTTTTCCCATTTTCTATTACATAGATTTTTCTTTTATCTTTATTATTCCTCGTACTTTGGCTTTGATTTGGTGTTTTTCTAGCTTCTTATGGTGGAAGTTTAGGTCATAGATTTTAGACTTCTTTTTTTTTTTAATGAAAGTATATAAATCTGTAAGTTTCCCTCTAAGCATTTCTTTTAATGCACGTCTCAAATTTGGTAAGTTGTGCTTTTATTGTCATTCAATTCAAAATACCTTCTAAATTTCCTTGTGATTTCTTCTTTTACTAGTACTGCCTTTAAAAAAAATATTTTGTTTTATTTCTAAATATTTGGGGCTTTTTAAATTCACTTTTGTTATTGCATACTGATATAATTCCATTTTGGTCAAAGTAGATATTCTGTATAATTTCCATTTTTGATATTTTCATCACTTACTATATGATCTATGTTGGTGATTGTTCCATGTGTACTGGAAAAGAATATGTGTTCTGCCATTTTGGGGTTAATATTTTATAAATGTCATTAGTTCCAGTTGGTTGACAGCATCTTTTCAGGCCTTTTATATTTTTACTGATTTTCTGACCATTTATTTGTTCAGTCACTTACTGGCAGAGAAATGTTGAACTCTTCAACTATTACAGACTTAGTCTACTTTTGGTTTTGATTCTATCAGTTTTCAGTGTTCTTTATTCTCTTGTGGCGATCCAGTTTTCTATCAGGTGTCTTTTTCCTTCTATTTAAAGAACTTTCTTTAGCAATTCTTGTCATGCAGGTCTGCTGGTAACATATTCTTTCAGCTTTCAACTAAAAATATTTTTTATTGCATATTCCCTTTGAAGATTATTTTCGTTTGTTATAGAATTCTGGATTGACAGGAGTTTTTCTTTCAGCACTTTTAAATTCAATGACTTTGGGAAAAAATTTGTATCTTCAAATACCTATCCAGCAACTCCAATTAAACATGTTAGTCTGCTTAATTAATATTGTATCACAAGTGTGATGCTCTATTTGTTTTTTCTTATTTTCTTTTTTTAGCTGAGCCATCCTGCCACCTGTTGGCAGCTCATCGGCAGCTCAGCTCAGCCTGGGAATCGAACCGGCGACCCTGTTGCACAGAGCTCACACTCTTGAGTGACCTCTTAACCAACTGAGCCACTTGGCTGGCCCGTGATGCTCTATTAGTTGTTTTTCAACCTTTCTTTCTCTCTGTGCTTCTGTCTGAATATGTAATTCTTATTGCCATCTTGCTGTTTCCCTGTTAGTTTCTTCTGGATGTGCTGTTAATCCATCCAGTTCATTTTTTATTTCAGATATTACATTTTCAGTTTTAGGAGTTCATTTTTAAAAACATAGTTCCTACTTTTCTCCTCAGTAAGTTTATGTTTTTCTTTAAATCTTTGTGTTTATTTGTAACTTTCAGAGTCCTGTGTGCTAATTCTAATTCTATCATTTCTGTTGTTTCCAGCCTTGTTTCTGTTGGCTGATTTTCCCCCTGGTTATGGCTCTGAGGCCTTGCTTTTTCAAATGTGTGATAATTTTTGATTGGATGCTGGATATTATTAATGTTGCATTGTTGAGTGTCAGATTATATTTTCTTGCTTTAAGGAATGTTGAATTTTATTCTGACATGCAGTTAGTTTGCTTTGGTCAGCTTGATCTTTTTGAGACTTGTTTTAAAACCTTGTTTGGGCAGCTTTTATAGTTGCCTTTACTTTGGAGTTAGTCTAGCCCTACTCCTTATGTGGGACTTTTCAGAGGTCTTCACTGATTCTCCCAGGTGTTTGACAAGGTCTCTTTCTTTTTTAAAAATGAACTTTAATGTTTAGAGCATTTTTAGGTTCACAGCAAAATTGAGGGAATATACAGAGTTCCTATTACCTCATGCAAGCATAACCTCTCATATATTCTCCTCCTCCTTCCTTCTTCTGTCATCTTTTTTTCTTCTGTTCTCTTAAAAATGTAAAAACTCTTCTTAGCTCCAGGGCCATCCCTCGGTCAAGGGCTGTAGTTTACCAACCCCTACTATAAAGTTGTTCAACTAGGATTTTTTCCTTTGTTTAAATCTCTATTGACCATTGTTGCAGATGTTTAATGATCTCATGAGAGTAACAAAGAGAAGTTATAAATTTACTGATGCCATTGAGGGGGAAAAGTACAAGTTACTGTTTCTACAGTTTTAAAGCCCTTACAAAATGATTATTTTAACATTACATTATAAGGGGTGGGATAAAAACTAAGTTCAGGACTTGAACAGATCCTTGCTTATCTGAGTCAAAAGGGATATCAGCTAAATCTAGTGTGGCAAGAATAGAGAAAAGATGAAAATTAAAGGTTTCATTTATAAATAGTATAACTATGTTACAGAAATTTTGGAATTAGAAGGAATAAAGCAGGAATGTTGTGCAACTGTAAATTGGGACGCAGTTGGGCCTGTCTTCCCCTCTCTTGTGGCATTGTGCTTCTGCAACTATTGGCATAAATTCCTTTTCAAAATTATTACTTTGTTAAATTTCCATTTTCTGCTTACAAAGTAATATGTTCTCTGAAATATTGAAATACTATAAAAATATATAAATGTTTTACTCCATTAAAATGTATAACATTCTGTTCTAGTGATGTGCTTCAGTTTTAATAGACTCTGGACAGTTTTTAGGTACATGTTGAATGTATTAATTTGAGATATCTCTGATCTTCTGGATCATTTCTTTCAGAGCACTATAAATATTGAACATTCAGAAAAGTAAACTGTTGTCTTTACTTTAGTTGTCTTCATAGCGAAGAACAAATGGTTGTGTTTTATAATGTTATATAATGTGCTTTAAAATCATATTTTTTAGCCTTAATATACAGGTAAACTGTTGAAATTGGTAAAATGTAACTAATTTCTATCAGTTGTTTCAAGTGTCAATTTTTGTTAGTCATCTTTAGTTACAAAATCAAATTGTTCTGAACATGCAACTGGTTTCAGACTGTTTTCCCCACTATGGAAACAAATAAAAGCAAAAATTAATGAAAGTAAGTTCTGTGAATCTCACCTGTGAGTCTCATCTCGCTTCACTGAATGTGTAGAGTGAACAATAGTATACTTTAATAATTCCACAGTAAGAATACATATTTAAATGAAAACAAGAGAAGAGCTGTAATCTTTAGTCATAACTCCCCAAGAAACTCATTCATCCTCATTAGTACTTAGCATAAATCGTTGGTAATTGATCTGATTTAAATAAATGGTTTATCTGTGGTGTGGTAGCGCATTCAATGGTTAATTTTTGTTGGTAGAGCATTCAAGGGCCTGGCTGACGATTTGGTGGTGGTGGGGGAAGAGTGGGGGGTGGTTCGTGGAAAAAATTCATCCATCTGAGAAGAGGTTGGACTGGAATCTGAAGATTGCTTTCAACCACTGGGTGATTTATTATTTGCAGTTTATTTATGCCTTGCTTATAAAAAATTAGAGCCTGTTACTCAAAGTGTGGTCTGTGGATCAACAGTATTAGCATCACCTGGGAGTATGTTGGAAATCAAATTCTTGGCTGCCGTCCTTGACCTACTGAACCAGACAGAATCTTTGGCGGTAAAGCTCAGAAATCTGTTTTCAGCAAGCTCACTAAGGGCTCTAGTCATTGAGAAACATTTCTTTAGGTCAGTGATCCCTAAGTGTCATTGGGCATCAGAAGCAAAATTATCTAGGGGTGCTTCTTTTGTTTTGTTCACAATTTTTAAAAATTGAGATAAAATTAAGATATAACATTATATTAGTTTTAAGTATACAACATAATGATTTGCTATGTGTATTGATCAATATATTGTGAAATGATTACCACAATAAGTTTAGTTATCATCCATCACCAGTTTTTTTAACTTTGAAACACTATTAAAAATATATTTTACACTGAGACTTATTTGTATGTACAAAAGTTTTTTTGTAGCATTACTTATTGTCACTCTGAATGATGCACTTTTTCTGTTCTAGCCCATTAAAAAAAAATCCTGGCCCTGGCTCACTAATGGGTTGATACCTGCAGTTTGAAAGAAGACTCGATTGTTATAGTCAAGTTATTATCCCATTTCTATGAAAAGTTTCCTGCTGGTTACTGGCCTATTAATAGCTAAGATTCTTCTTCAGCTTAGATCATAAATAGGAATGAAAATTCTTCCTATTACTGTAAGTGTGCCCTGATGAGAATCAGGGTCTGTCATTAAGGGAGGCCGATAGAATGGCTGTTGACCATCTAATAGTTACAGACAAAGCCACATGATTCAGCTGTTGATGAATTGCATGCTTACTAAGAGTCATTTGTTCCCAAACCTGTTTATTCCAGTATTACTTGTAATTATGTCATTTTAATATACTTTTTTAAACTACTGAAATGTACATTGAAGAGTTCTTTGTATGAATAATTTGAATGCTTTAGAAATTCTAGACTTACTAGGTAAGTCAGTAAAAACATTGAGGTGTAAGTGTCTTTATTTTCTGGTTCCACTTTAAAGAAACCAGATTGTAGTCATGAATACTGCTTTACTGCTGTGATTTGTTCAAGAAAAAAGTCAAATTAGCATATTGCTTCTCAAAGTCTTGGCTGGTCATCAAATGATTGGCCAATGTGCTTTTCTATATCCCAAGTAAAAATAAATGTTTAAGGCATGTACATTTGATTTTTTAATGATTCTTGGCTTTCTTGGACTTTTCAACTGTTGAACTAAATTCCTGATATTATGAAGAAGCTTTGTTATTTAGGAAATTGTATTTTATTGACTAACAATAAATCATCTCTTAGAAATATTTCAGTGACAAAACAAAATACTAATTTAAGCTTTTATTTAAAATGAACCAAGATTATCTCATTTTTATGCCACTTGTTTGTTTTTGCAGTCTTTGGAGTTTGTGTTTTCTTCACTTTTGAGTCTTTGCTCCTTTATGTAAGAGAAAAACACAACTTCAGATAATTGTTAGAGAACCATGTCTTCAGAAGTTACGATTACAATTGATATTACTTTATTTCTGAAAATTGTGCTTTGATTAAACACAGAAATGTATGAGGGCAATTAAGTAATATATTAGCAATGAATGTAACCAACACCCTTTTCACAATGTTTATTTATATGATAATTGGGTTCCTTTGTGGTTGTACCTTAAATGAAATGATTTCTGGGTATCAGATGGAGATAATCAATATACCACTAAAGCAAGGACTATGCAGAAGAAGGACAAGGAGTAAAAAGTTAACTTGACATCATGAAGTTTACTTTCATTATCAAACATAAATATTGTATTTAAATTGCTTACAATAACTCTTCCATTCTCCTTTCACAATATTTAATAACCTATCTGCATTTAATCCATGTCCTCTTTTCATTCTTTTACAGAGGAAGTTTATGTACTGATCACTTCCCCTATTGCACAAAGATTTTCCTTTTAGTCCCTCTTTATTGGATTATTTCCATGAGCATACTACAAGCTCTAATAGTCTCCATCTTTAAAAAAAAAATCTCACCAAAAAATAACCAACAAAGACAGCAAAAATACAAAGTCAGAAAAACTCTTGACTCCAGAGTTTAGTCCAGTTTCTGCTCCTTTTCTTCACTTTAGAGCTAAACTTCTCTAAAGAGTTGTCTGTACTTAAGGATCCCAAGTTCTCTCCTCCCAATTACTATTGGAATCATCCCACTCCAGCTTGTGCATTCATTTTTCCACCAATAAAGCTCTTGTCAAGTTAGAAGTTCATTTCAGCTTTGCCAATATTAATAATCAGTTCTCATTCTTCATTTTATGTGTTATCTCAGCAGCGTTCGTTGTGGTTGGTCACTCCTTTACTGAAATATTTCTTTCACTTCTGTGACATCAGTCATCTTAGTCTCTTTTCCTGAGTCCTTTCGAACTAATTTCTAAATGTACAGATATTTCAGAACTCTTAGGTCTTTTCCATCTGTAGTAAATAAACTCACTAGGTGATCTTAATAAGTCCCATGAATTTTAAGTACTATCTGTTCATTTATGAGTCCCAAATTTATATGTCATTTCATGGCAAGAATCTCCTTTCTAACTCCTCTTTAATATATTCAATTGCCTTGCTGGTATCTCCATTTGAAGATTTAATAAGGTTCTCAAAATTAACAGGTCCAAACCAAACCATTCATCCTACCCCTTTCAGTCTGTTCGTCTCATAGTGTTCCCATCTTAAGAACTTGCACCCTGTTGTGTTATCCTTGACTTCTTTCATACCCAGTTTCTCATATATCAGGAAATATCTCTACCTTTGAAATATACCCAAACCTGACTACTACTGCTCATATCCACTATTACTATGCTGGTCTTAGCCACTAGTTTTTCTTCAGATTATTATAGTAGCTTCTTAACTGGCCTTCCTGCTTCTATTCTTTATTCCCTATTACATATAATGGCTGTTAGGTAGTCATACAAAAGCTAGGGCAATCCTTGTAAAACATAAATTATGTTAATCCCATATATCTATATCTATATCTATCTATCTATCTATCTATATATTTATTTATTTTCCCCTGTGGTCTGCAAATTCATAATAGACATATCATCTGGCCTTTTCTTTTTTCTCATTTTTTTTTTTTTTAAGATTTTTATTGGGGAATTGGGGGATGGGAACAGTGCTGGGGAATTGGGGGAGGGGGAACAGACAAGTTGCTGTCCTTTTGTTCTTCAGTCTAGTTGTGGAGGACGTTGCTTCACTGGCCCAAGTTGGCACCATCATTGCGCTCTTCCAGGGTGAGGCAGATCAGTCGCCGGCTTCTGGACGGCCGCTCACTGCGGCTGCTGGCTACAGACGGTAGCCCATGGCAACCCACTGCCACAGGGGCTGCAGCCCACGCCGTCGCCGGCGACTCACGGCAGCCCAGCTCCAGGTTGAGCTGTTGTTCAGCATCTTAGCTGCAGAGGGCAGTGTCACTGGCCCTCATATGTGGGATCTGAACAGGGGCCCTCTGGCATCCCAAGCGAGTTCTTAACCATCGCGCCACTCTGCCGGCCCTTCTCATTTTTTTTTTTAGCTGAGCCATCCTGCCACCTGTTGGCAGCTCAGCAGCAGCTCAGCCCGGGCCGGGAATTGAACCGGTGACCCTGTTGCTCAGACCTCACACTGTTTTTTTTTAAAAGATTTTATTGGGGAATTGGGGGAGGGGAACAGTGTTGGGGAACCTGGGAAGGGGAACAGACAGGTAGACAAATTGCTGTTTTTGCTCTTCAGTCTAGTTGTGGAGGACGTCGCTTTACTGGCCCATGTTGGTATGATCATTGTACTCTTCCCGGGTGAGGCAATCGGTCACTGGTCATTGGTCGGCCGCTCACAGCGGCTCCCGGCAGCTCACGCTGGCTGCCAGCCACTCATGGTAGGTAGCTCATGGCAGCCCACTGCAGCCCCGCTGCAGCCTACGCCGGCGCTGGCGACTCACAGCAGCCCAGCTCCAGGTTGAGCTGTTGTTCATCTTAGCTGTAGAGGGCGAGAGTCACTGGCCCTCAATGTGGGATCAGAGCTGGCGCTCCCAAGCAAGCTCTTACTTAACCAGCTAAGCCATTCGGCTGGCCCAGAGTTTACACTCTTGAGCGAGCTCTTAACCAACTGAGCCACTCGACTAGCCCTCTTTTCTCTTTTTTTTAGTGTTCTTTCTCTCACTCATTCAATTCCAGCCATACTGTCCTTGCTTTTGCTCAGATGTGCCAAGCATGTTCACAGTTAAATCTAAAAGCTAGGAATCTTCCCTGAGAAATTTGTGCTTTCAAGCATTTCACTAGGTATTATGATCTCCAAATAGAGTGTATCATTGTGTTTTGTTCTGTAGATCCAGGTTCTGAGAAACATACTGTTTCTTTTGTTTGATTACATGGACCACAAGGATGAATAGAATTTTATTACAGTTAATTATATATATTAATATATGTAACTAGTACTTACATTTTAACCTCATAAGATTTTATGCAGCCTACATGTTTAATGTGTGATAAACTAGTAAAATTGGAAATTTAAATTAGATACTTTGTTAGAAATTGCTCTCTATGAAAAAGTTTTAAATCTCAACTGCATTCTCAAATAAGGATAAACAATTTTTTAAAAGATGGTAGATACATGTGCTTTAAAACTCAAAGATACAAAAGGGTATGCTTTGAAAAGTTAGTATTTCTGTTTCCAGCAACTTAATTCTTTTTCTCGTAGAGAATCAATATTTTTATGCATAAACAGTTACACATACACATAATTTTTTAAAAATCCAGCAGTGATAGCACAATACATGTGTATGAATATATTCTTCCCCACTTAGGTATTTTTACTTAATCAACCTTGGGAGCTTATATAAAACTGCCTCATTCTTTTTAACAACTATAATATATAATACTCCATTGTAGGTATGTACTGTAATTAATATAGTCTCACTGATGAACATATAGGCTGTTTCCAGTCTTTTGCTGCTATAAGTGTTCTTTTTCATAGATGTCTTATGAGATTATAGAATAAATTCTTATAAGTTGAATTGCTGGCTCAAAAGGTATGTGTATTTAAAAAGTATTATAAATATTGCCTGGTTGCTCTTTAATTTGATTGTACCAGTTTACACTTTCTGTTAAGGGCCAGACAGTAAATATTTTAGGCTTTGCAGCTCAGATAGGGTCTTTGTCACTGACTCTTTTAAATATTTTTTTGTCTGTGGGCTATAGTTTGGCAGCTTTGGCTTATAGCATAGCAGCCAGGCTGTTATCAAAACCTTTTGTTATTACCAACCTGCTATGTGAACATGGTATCTCATTGTATTAGTTTGCATTTCACTCATGAGCAAGTTTCAACCTTAGTATTCCTTTCCTGTGAAATGTTTGTTTAAATCCTTTGCTTTTATGTATTTGATTGTATTATATCTTTATTGAATTATAAGAATCTTTATACATTAGGGAAATGACCTTTTGTCATATAAAAGTGCAGTAAAATCTATTTAACCAGTTTATCCTGAATCTTTTGGTCTGCTTTGTGTTCTCTTTGGGAATTTCTTAGTCATATTTGATTATTTATTTATTTATTTACATTTAATTGTGTGTGTATATCTTTTAAAAAATACTTCTTTATTTTTTAGTTATAGTTGATGTACAGTATTATATTAGTTTCAGGTATACAACATAGTGATTAGACATTTATATAACTTACTAAGTGATTACCCCAATAAATCTAGTATCCATCTGTGCTCTTATTCAATAAATTTATTTTGGATTTTGTGCCATCATAAGAAAGGCTTTCCCCTACTTTAAGACTTAAAAATAATTCTTCCATGGTTTTGTATTATTACTGTGTTAATGTTTATGTCTAAACCTTAAATGCATCTGGCAATTGTTTTGGTATAAGTTAGGGATCCAGTTTTTACATGTGCCTACCCTTTTCTCCCAATACCGTATCTTTTTTTTTTTTTAAACATTTTTTTATTGGGGAACAGTATGTTCTTCCAGGACCCATCAGCTCCAAGTCAAGTAGTTGTTTCAATTTAGTTGTGGAGGGCGCATCTCAGTGGCCCATGTGGGAATCCAACCAGCAACCTTGGTGTTACGAGCACTGCGCTCTAACCAACTGAGCTAACCAGCTGTCCCCCAATACCATATCTTGAATTTAAATGTAGAGATTTTGAAAGTTTGCATTATTACTTTTTAATATTGACTTCTCATGTACTATGGAACTTAGATTTAACTGCTGACCACATGAAAGACATATTATTTCTATTCATGAAACAAAGCACATGGCTTTGTGTTTGGGTATTAAGAAGAAACCATTGTATAAAGAAGGCTCTAACCCTGACCTTTAGTTGCTTATAGTCTGGTAGATTTGTCACACTAGATGTATATATATGTGTTAACATCTTGCTTTTTTATTTATATTTTCCCCCTAACCTTTTATTATTATGAGAATTTTCAAATAAATAGAACAATGGAAAGAATAGTACAATGAATATCTATATAATACTGTGCATGCTTTCTCATCCCTCCCTGCTTCTTTCTCTGTGGCATACTGTGTGAAAATAAGTTGAAGATATTCCTAAGATTTTAGCATCTGTTGTTTGAATTGATTATTTAGTTAAGTAAAAATAGTTATTTTCTAATTTGATTATTTCCTGTGTCTGTCTGTTTTTCTGGTTGGGTGAGGAGGGGGAATCATAGCTGTCTTTTTCTTCATTCTATCCCTAGAACTTATTACAGTACTTACCACAGAGTGGCTTCCTAAGAAATATGTGCTGAATGAATGAGTACTTTACGCTTTGGGGAGCTGTTGAAGGATTTCAAGGGAAGGTATAATATGGAATGATTTATGGTTTAGAAAGATAATTCTGTTGACTTTATGGAGCAGGGAAACTTGAAGAAGGCTTTCATTTGGACCCTTTATCAATTAGGACTTGATTATAAGTAATAGTCTAACCAAATCAACTTAAACAAGAAGAGGAATTTATCCTGGATTATGGAATCCAGGGAATGATTTGAAGAACCAGCCACATTAAAGGTTTCATCTGGGCTTCAGGGACAAAGAAAAGCAGTGCAGTTGGTGCCACTAGTATTTTTAGTGTTTGCTTCACTGTATTTTTATCAGTTCCAGTTTGGCAGCTCATGGACCAGTTAAATGTAGTTCGGGGTAGGATTTGTAGGAATAGGGTTGCTTCCTAGATAATAATGTGGTTTGAGTTAATACACTGTCAACAGGAAGAGATGTGGGGTATTGGGATGATGCCAAGTGGAGGAGATTGATTTGAATTTGTCTAGAGGAGGGGTCGACAAACTGGGGCTCGCGAACCACATGCGGCTCTTTGGGTACGTTCTGTCTCAAAAGTTTGCTGACCCCTGGAAGAACCAATCCTGTCCCTCATGACAATTTAAAAATTATTCGAGAGCCATAAATATATTTTTACATAATCACCATTATGTGAATAATATCCTTTAAAAATTTTATAAATGAAACTATGATAGTTTTATTTTCATTTTCAATTTTACTTCAGAGCCACAGTTTGCTGACTCCTGGTGGCTCTACTGTCTCAAAAGTTTGCGACCCCTGGTCAAGAGGGAAAGAGAATTGGGAATGCTTTTCTTTTTCTGTCTTGAGCAAACAGCTGGTTTGGTGATACTACTAATCAAGTGAGGGAAATACAAGAAGAGTATGCTTGGAATGGGAACATGATGAGTTTGGTTTTACAGTTGGAGGTCCCTAAGGATAACTGTAAGAGTATATACACCTGAACCTTGGAAGAAAGGTCTAAGCTAAAGTGCTTAAGAAATTAACAGCAAAAGTCCAGGCTATTGTGAATAAAACAGTATATAAAATGAGAAGAGAACTGGAATCTTAGAGGAAAGCTGATACTGAGTGCTCTTCAGGAGCATGAAACAAATAGACCAGTTAGAAAGGAAGGAAGAAACACTGTGTCAAAGAAATCAAAGGAATTTTATCCAGGAGGGGTGTGTCACATAAGGGGTATGTATGGCTCGCAAATCCTAATGGAAGAGTTTGTCATAAGGCAGTACAAGATTTGATCATTGAAAGATCATTGATGAGCTTAATGAGAGCATTTCCAGTGCAAAATTGGGACCCAGATTGCAGTTCAAAGGATTAAGGTGAAGTAGAGACAAACCAATGTAGACTTTGTGTGTGAAGGACAGGTGAAGGAGGGCAGGAGAAATACAAGGCTGGGACGTTTTTTTGTTTTATTTTAGAATGAGAGAGACTTGAGCATGTAGTTTTAAACAGTAAACAGCTTTTAAATTTATTCTGGCTTGGATAAATTTTATTTTTATGTTTAAATATTTGCCATTGTAAACATTAACTGCTGTGTTTATTAGAGTTAGTGCAGAGAAATTGGGACTCTGAGCCAGAGACCTGGGTTCTAATCTCAGGTCCCCAGAACAATTATTATAAATAATAATTATAATCATCACTTCTATATTCCCTTCTTTGTGTTCAGTCACTCTGTTAGTAGGCCCTTTATACATATTATCATCAATCCTCACCATAAATTAATTCCCAAGGTGAGTATTATACTGTTTTATAAAGAAACCTGAGAGTTTACTTCTCAGGATCATACAGATTTTCAGTGATCATGCTGTGATTCTAACACAGATATGTCTGATCCTGAAGTTGGTACTTTTTTCTATATCATATTGCCTTTCTTCCTAATCCAAAATGAGATTCTCAACTTTTAGGTCCCTGTTTCCTTATCTATCAAATAGGGATAGTCATATCTGTCACTCCTAACTCAGAATGTTAATTGAATACTTCAGTATTATCTATATTTTGTTTGGAGAGAAAAATATAATTGATTAAATACCAGACATACCTTGTAAATGTGGTCAACTTTAGCACTATCATTTGTCTAAACAGTATTTTACTTTTTAAGGTGGTGGTATCATGGATACAGAAATGTCTGAAGATATAGACCACAACTTAACTCCTACCCTTGACAGCATGTCTTATGGAGTGCCGAATCAAACAGGATCTGAAAATTCATTGCTGGACGAAGATGATTATTTTTTGAACTCTGGGGATCTTGCAGGAATTCCAGTCGTTGGTAGTGACAATGAGGATGAACAGGATTTTAGTTCAAAGGACAATCTTGTTTCTTCAATTCATACTGATGATAGCTTGGAAGTAGAGAGAAGAGTCACACAGCATGAATCAGACAATGAAAATGAAATACAGATTCAAAATAAATTAAAAAAAGACTTTCCTAAACAGTTTGATCAGGTTTCTGTCTTTAAATCAATACGGAAAGATTTTAGTCTAGTAAGAGAAAACAGCAAAGAGACATTTTCTGGAAAGGAGAAAAATAGAGACCTAACTTATGAACGTGAAAAACGGTTGGATAAACCCCATAAAGAGTTGGATTCAAGGTTGAAAAGCAGTTTTTTTGATAAAGCAGGTAATAATGGTTGGAACAGAGCCATAAAACAATAACATACTGATAATAATATAGCTTTTATTACTTCTGATGCTAAGTGACGTATGAACAGTTAAATTCATTGTAAGTTTGTCATTTTTCTTTTATCCTTGTTCTTTACAGAGTGACTGAATTTCTCCCAGTAACTTTTGGTAATGGTATATATGGTTGAAAAATAGCTCTAAACCTCATTTCTCCCTCCCTTGGTTGCAATATTTTGATGAGAAGGCAAGATACTCGAATCACCTGTTCATTTTCTTTGGTTGAACATTGGAACCTGAAGTTGGATTTAACTTCTTTGTGCTGTAAGCACTAATTCAAACTGCTGTCCCACCAATTAGTCCAAATTAGGGAGGGTTTTTCTTTTTGATAACATTTCTGTTTTATGTTTTAGAAGTTTCTTGAGGTTCTGCTTGAGCCTCTTTGCCCAGTGTACCCTGTACTTTAGCTTTAGTTCCATCCTTGAATATATCATGTATTTTCTTCATGCCTTTTCTCTTGCTGTTCCATTTGCCTGCATGTCATTTTCTCTCTTTGTATATATATGCCTGTAAAAGTACTTCTTATCCAACAATGCCTAACTCATAAACCTCTTCTACCCTGTAGTCATCCCTAATCTCTCTACATCAAGAATGTATTGTTCCCTTACCTATATTTCCATAGCATTTTGTTCATGCCTCATTATTAATAGTACTTATCACACAGTTTTATAGTTCTGTATTTGTTTTTGACTTACCTACTAGTGTAAGAATTTATTGAGGGTCAGATTGTATCTTACTCATCTTTGTATTCTTGGGGCCTAACCTGGTATAGTGAAAATAGTAATATTTCAATAAATGTTCAGTAGATATAAAAGAAAGTAAGGTCTAATTTACTAACCCTTAAATTTTTTCTGACAATACTAGGAAGAATATAGTAGAAAGAACAAATCAGTATTGTTAAAAAGAATAATTAAGTATCTATGATGTAGAAGGCTGTACAAGGGTATGCTATATTATTCATTATATATTTTCAGTATCCCCTGAAGGGATATTGAAAATGATGAGGGTGCTTATCCTTAAGGATTTTGTCTAGTAGTAGGAGGGACAAGTAACATAGTAGACGTGTCAGTGACCAGTTGAATAGTGTAAGATTTAATTTATAATTAAAGATGGTGGAAGAGTTTGTCATAAGGCAGTACAAGAAGATTGCTTTCACATAACTGAAACAGTGTGTTTTAGGTATTCTTAGAGATTATTTTTGACTTATTGGTCATTGAAAGTTTTATAGAGGACAGGTGAATTTTGAACTGGACTGAGTCTGGAAAACTATAAAGATTAGGACAGATAGAGGGGATTTGGAATGATATAAACTGAACTGGGGGAGAGCAAGCACAAGTAATTTTCAGAGCATAGTGAATAAAGTAATCACTTTAGGTTTGAGCAAGGAAAAGTGAGATGAGGCTAAAAATTAGGTGGGGCCAGATAATTAGTTTACTTCGAGTGAAAACTACCTTTTGGGTGTTTTTTTTGTTTGTTTTTTTGAAGGGGGCGGGATCCATTTCACACTAATGAGCATCTTTGTTGGAAAAGAGAGATAATTATCAAATTATAGCTTTTTAGGTCACTCTTTATAAGATTTGTTATTCATATACATGTGTTTGTTTTGTTTTTGTTTTTCTTTCAATAGCTAATCAAGTTGAAGAAACATTACATACCCATTTACCACAAACCCCAGAAACAAACTTTAGGGTAAGTTTTCAGTGTGTATGTAGAATACTGTAACTGTGGCAAGTGTCAAAGTTTTCTTTATGTCACTTCTAAACTGTACCTATGTAGTAGGTAGAGCGCTGATTTTTTGTTTCTTTATTATTTGGGAAAGGACATCTTTGGAGATGGACTAAGAAGCCTCAGCTCTGAGATTCTTTATTTGTATTTAATATTTAGACATATGTCACATTTACTTTAGGCATAGGGACTCTGATTGATGTCCATAGAGTTCTTCATTTCCAGTGAGTTTTTCTCTGGGTATTAAACCTGAAGAGGAATAAATTTTAAGCCTGAATATTTATTAATCCTTTATATTGTGTTTTAGGATTCCAGCTATCCATTTGCCAATAAAGAATCCATTGGTTCGGAACTGGGGAATTCCTTTGCATCAAATATTAAAATTAAAGAAGAACCTTTGGATGATGAGTATGACAAAGCAATGGCACCACAGCAGGGACTACTAGACAAAATTAAAGATGAACCTGACAATGCTCAAGTAAACATTTCACCTTTTTTTTTCCCCTTCTTTTTGTTCCACACATGAATTATTCATTTGAGAGAGGTCATTCTTGATTAAGGAGTGAAGCATTTTGTGAAGCATTTTGTTGACAGGGTGAGAGGAGACTCTTAATGAAGGTTGAGGCAGTTTGAATTATCTTGTGAGAGTAATGCTAAGGAATCAACAAGTTACAGTATACGAAACTTTTCCTGAGTAGTAATTAAGGCTTTTAATCTACTTTATTCCTAAGTACCACTCTGTTCTCTGTTTTTACAGTTTAAGTGCAGGATTAGGAAAGTGTGAGCCGTAAAGGATTAGAGATTGATAAAGCAGATGTGGCTGAAGGTTTATAAGTTTATGGCTCGATTAAGTTTATATAAGGCAGTAGGCTTTTTGCAGTTACTGCTAATGAAGTACAGGCTATGTATGTATGGATTTAAGTGTTTTTTTTCAGAAGGGCATATGGACAGGATCTCTTTGGAAGGGTTAATTTATTGAAGAACCAGTTCATTGGATCAGTGGGTAGAAGGTAAAGGAGGCTTTGATGATTGATACGGGATTCCAAATTTGAGATCTGTGAGTAATAAGGGTAAAGATAGAGCTCTGCTATTTCCGTGTAGCTCTGGAAGTAAAAGTCATAGAGACCCTGTAACTGTGAGGTCCTGAAGTCAGCAAAGTTATCCATACAGTTAATGACATTGCAGTGGTTGGGATGGAAGAAAGAAGTTATATCAGGTACTGGAATCCTTTTTGAATGTAGGAAGGGGAACAAGTGATGAATACACAATAGCAGCAATTATTTGAGGGTGATCTATGTTTTTATACAGAGTGCATGAATTCAGAGGCCCAGAAAGTAAAAATAGCATGAATTAACTATTTCTCTGAAATGACAGTTGATCAGGAGACAGCTTACCTTTCCTCTTATATTAGGGGGTTTGAAAACATGAGACTTCTGTGGAAGAGATTTTTTTATTCTGGTGTCTTTGATCAGGGTTTCTCAATCTCAGCACTAATTAACCTTTTGGGCCAGATAATTTTTTGTTTTGAGGGGCTGTCCTGTGCATTGTGGGATATTCAGCAGTATCCTTGGCCTCTACCTATTTAGATGCCTATAGCATCACCCCCTACCTCCAAAGTGTCTAGATGTTGCCAAATGTCCCCTGGAGGGCAAAATTGTCTGCTCTTGAGAACCACTGTTTTAGAAGAAGGACATAGAAACAGATGATTTATAGATGCCGGTGATTTGTAGAGTCATATTGATGCTCAGTTAAGCAAGAATTCCATGGTGCCCAGTGGAAGGTAGCTGTGTAGAGTAGTGATGATAAAGCTGTGGGAGTTGGATGGGTATGAAGGTAGTGGCTACAAAGAAGACAGTAGAGAAGGACAGTAGAGAAGACAGTAGAGAAGAAGACAGTAGAGAAGTATTTGAATCGAAGGTAGATTGAAAGTAGTTTAATAGAAGCAGGCAAAGTGGAAATCTTGGATATCTGAGTTGGGGATAAAGAAATGTCCTGATACCTAGGGAAAGTTCATGTGGCAGTGCATGCCTCAGAAGACTCCAACCGTGTGCATACATGGCAGATTTCCTGTCTCTACACCCCAGTGGACATCGGAAATTATAAGGAATCATAATGCTGGTAGGGTACCAAAGGCATCCCTTCTCGCTGTACGTGACCTAGTGACACTTTCCTTGGGACAAAAAGGCACTTGTAGCAAAGATGAGATACACTGGGGAAGAGGGCATCAGGAAGGGCGTTTCGTATTACTGTTCTGAAAACAATCAGAGGTTCTTGTGGCAAGAGAATACTAATAGGATGGAACTGTCAGGACAAAGAAACACCTATATTTTTATACACTATTCAAAGTGTAATAATGTGTTATAAAATGCTGAATATGAAGTGTCATCATGATTATGGGCAAGGACTTCCCCAGAGGCTCACCACCTGATTGATTGGACTCTTGAGAACCAAGCAGGAATGTGTGCAGGTCCTGGACATAAGGCCCAGAAGCAGTCTTTACCCTGGCCTTATAATGCAGTCCCAGCATGTGAGTGGATAAAGCTAGTTTTCTCTGAGACGTCCTCTCTGTTATCAGCTACAACAACCCTGTAGGGTCAGACCTTTGATAATCCTTCTAGAAATCCCTCAAGGGACCTCATGTTACACTATAGATACTGGGCTTTTTCTTTTCCTTTTCCTCCCCTTCCATTTTCCTTTCCCTCCATTCCCTTCCCCTCTCCCCTCCCTTTTCCCTTCCCTCTCCTTTCTTCATTGTCCTGTTCTTTTTAGGTATTTCTTCCCCATGACCATTGGAAATGTGTATTCCTTGCTGCTCAATACTGCCTAATGCTTTATCACCCTTATTCATTTCCCATTGACTGGAAAAGGGAGTTCCAATATGTTATTTTCTTAGTCTCTAAAACAGTACTATTGGCCTAACTCTCATAAAATACTGATAGATTTAACAGGTGTGGTCAGCCTTTACTTTTGAACATTAATTACTAATAGTAGCTTTTCTCATAGTTTAATAAGATCATAGCTTTAGCTCATGGCACCGTGTCAAAACCTTCCTTGGCTTTTCTCTTTGCCTAACTTGTAGTTTTGCTTTCAGCTCACTCCCTAATTCTCCTAACAAAATTCATTTGGGTTTTAATTTCTTTTCTTTCCCATATAAATCACTAAGGTGTTAAAATGTGTGTATATAAATTTCACCTATTTATTTGCTCTTGATAATTTCTTCAGTTATGATTTTCTATGTTTGTCAGTTGTCATCCTCCTGTCTCTGTTACTGGCATAACATCATTTGACCTCCCAGTTTCATTTCTTCATTCAAGTCCTATTGCATGTCACTATAATATTTTCTGTAGTAGTTTTACAGTTACAGATGCTTTTATGTGTACTATGTTGATTCCTCCTCTTATTTCAGAAGGCCAGAGTAGACGATACTAACTCCGTTTGTAGATAAGGAAACAGGTTCCTAGAGGTTAATTTAGTTACTGAAGGCCATATGGCTAGGAAGGAGCCAATCTGGGGCCATAATCAAGGTCTTACTATTATTAGCCTACCAATCTTTCTGTAAATAAAAGTTGTTTAATTAAAAAAAAATTTAAAAAGCCTAGAGAAGGTTTTAAAATAGAAACCTTAAAGAGCCAAAGAACTCATTTTTTCTTTCCCCCTATAGTCTCTAAAAGCTGGAAATTCAGTAAATATTATATTAAAATTATGATTTTTCCTCCTTTTTTTTTTGCTCATAATAAAAGGAGAATTCATCTATAATATTGCATTGAAATAAATGGATTAGAATGGGAAAGCAAGTTGTTACAGTAGTGAGAGTCCCACAGTGTTGGAAGTAAGAATACAGTAATTAAATATTGGGGCTTTTTTTTTTGCCGTGTCAAGATACCATGGCCATAGGAACTGGGTTTTCCATTTCTAAGATACTGTCTTGGGATACTGATATGGGTCTTCCTTTTGGTAAAAAGGAAGATAAAGGTATTGGTAAAGGATTTCTTTGTTTTGTTTTGACACCTGTTTTTCTGCTTCTGAAAGCTTTAGAGTAATCAGGTTTTCACTTCTCAAGTTATTAGTCATTGATTTGTTATTAAGTATTTGTAAAGTTAGTCATTGTGGGAGGATACTAATATAAACACGATTCTGCCTTGAAGGTGTTGTGGGCTGTATAAGTAGAGTCCTTAAGATATATACTTACTTTACTATATTACATAAGTAATATATACCTGAGGCTTAAGGAATGTATCAGAAGTTTGGATTACTGTCACAGATAGTGAAAAAAGAGAGCTGATGGGAGACCATTAAAGTGTGCCAATGTGTATTGAATTTTTCTGGAGTTTTCTGAGATTAAAACATTTAACTTGAAATTTGCATTATACTATATAATGTAGCAATGTCAGGATGAGTCATTATTATAAAATCTTTTAATATATAACTTCACCAACAGGTTAAATAAGACTACACAGATCAATATCTAGATGCCAAAAGACATCTCATGTAATTCACTATGCATTTCTTATAATAGATACTCTCTTGATCATGGTAAGGAAATATCTACTTCAGATCAATAACTGTCATTGAATTTAAAGTAAAATGATGGAAACCTACTGTTAATAATTACTAAAAGAACACAAATTACTGATGTCAGCATTATTATTTAACTCTTGTTGGATTTTCAAACCAATACATGTTAAAGAAATTAGAAGAAATAATGGAAAAGGGGAGACAAAATTATCATCGTTTACTGGTAAGGATCTTTATTAGAGAATTAGTAGAATACATGAAAGTTTAGTGGTGTAGCTGGTTGAATTTTAATTATATAAAATGTAGCAGTATTCTATAAATCAGTTTCCCAGTTAGATATGATGAGAAGATACACTTTTGCTACAGCAAAGCAACCAAAAAGTACTTGTGTCAGATAAAAGACAACTTGAATGAATGGTGAGACTTCTTAAAAAGTGTAAGGTATCAGTTATCCTTAATTAAGGTATAGTTTTGATATAATTTTGATGAAAATATCAATACGTTCTGATGTTTTGAAGAACAGTCATGCACACATTACCCATGTTCTAAAAAATAGAGAGGTTGATAGTGACAAACTCTATTAAGTGGTTAAACATCCCAGAATTATTTTCAATAGACTATTGTGACTATGTAAGATTAGTCAGGCTAATAATGATACAGAATAGATTGCCACAAAAGGGATATGTTTTGAGGAATTTGATATGTTAGTGGTGAGTGGAAGGGATTCACCAGCTATTTGGAAAAAGAAAAAGAAAAATGCCTATCATACATCAAAGTAAATAAATCTCAGGTGGATTTAAAGCAGGGGTTGGCAAATTATTAGTAGTGGGCCAAATCCAGCCTGCCTTTTGTGTTTCTGTTTTGTTTTTGTTTTTCTGTACACTGTTTTTGTAAATGTAGTTTTATTGGAGCATTGCCACATTCATTACATGTTATATTTGGGTGCTTTTGCTCTACCAGGACAGAGTTGAGTAGTTCTGATAGTATGCCCTGCGAAGTCGAAAGTATTTCGTATCTGGCCCTTTGCAGATAAAGTTTATTGACCTCTAAATTAGAGGACTATATTATAAACAATGAAACTTTTCTTCGAATTTTATTGCTGAAGTAGAACTTTGTAAGAAATAGAAGGAATCATAAAGGTTAAAAACTGTCAGCTTTTTGGCATAAAAACAAACTTCATAAAATTTTAACTCAAAGTACATGTTGAGAAAATGTTGATAATAGATGCTATACAGGGTTAATACTGTTACATTATAATGCTTTTTTTTGTAAATGAATATTAAAAAAAGAATCGCAGATTGAAACCAGTGGGAAAAGACTTTTAAATGTTTTTTTTCACAAATTACTAGAATAAATATAATTAAGTTTTAAAAAAACAATCAGTCATTGTATATCAATAACCTTTACTATGTACCTTTTTACCTAGTAATTCCACTGTAAAGATCCTTTCCTTAGGTGTTAATCCTAAAAATGAGAATGTGAATATTCACAAAGGTGTTCATCATGGCATTACTGATTATACCAAATGTGTGGAAACAAATGGGCCAACATTGGGTTGAGGTTATATAATCTCAGTGCCATGTAGGACCATCAGTTTGCAGCTTGAATCCAAAGGAAAAATTAGCAATACTGATCCTGTCCTTATTTATTTAAAATTTTGGTATTGTGTTCATGGGTCTTTGCATTTT
Organism: Hipposideros armiger; assembly: GCF_001890085.2. Classification (NCBI taxonomy): domain Eukaryota; kingdom Metazoa; phylum Chordata; class Mammalia; order Chiroptera; family Hipposideridae; genus Hipposideros; species Hipposideros armiger. Next base: position 3,781,062 of record NW_017731360.1, on the reverse strand, counting down.
TTATTATAAAAAATATTGCATGAAAATATTATTTATCTTGTTTACTGAGATTTTTGGTGCTTTAATTTTGTGTCCTGAGGCAAGTGCCTCACTCACTTCACCCCAGTGTCTTCCCTGTGTAATCTGCTATGTCTATTAAAATATGTCAGTATTTATCAAACTTAAGTAATGTACAGGCACACCCCTCACCACAAAAAAGGGTGTGTGTTGGAATTACCTGAGAATTCCAAGAATAAGAAGTGTTGTGGGGTTTCACAGGTTTCAGTGTGATTAACAATAAATTAAAATAAAAATTAAATCTACCACTTAGGGTTTCACAGTGCAATAATTGTAAGAGCAAATAACAGCACTGAAAACGTATAGTATAACTTAGTTATATGTGGTTATTCGTGACTTAAAATATGTTTACATTCACTAAAAAGGTTATTGAAACAAAGGCAGTTTTAAAAAATAATTCTTTAAGAATTCTTAGACTCCTTAGAGTATTTCTATAGATCTCAAGGACTCTTGGACTCCAACTTAAAAAACACTGATATTTAGCCACTAGAAGTTATTTTGGAGTAATAAGTAATAATATGCAAATACTCAGTTGATTCAAATGATCCAAACGTCATTTTATAACAATGGTATATTCACTATAATTACAACGATGTAAAGAAATAAAACCTCTGAATGTAGGAGGGGAAAAGACTGGAAAGAAATATACCAAAAGAATAATAGTGGTTGTTTTGGGGTGATGAAAATATGATTAGAATGTCATTCTTATTCCTGCTTGTCTAAATTTTGTATAGTGTGTATTACTTTTATAATGAACTACAGCTTAAAATACTGTAATAAGAATTATCAAAAATAATTTGTAAGTATCTGGTACTGCTACAGGCTAATTAGTTAGCTGCCTTTTTTTTTTGTTTTTTTTTTGCCTTTTTACTTTCTTAGCATATAGAAACTTATATACCCTTATTGTAATTTTAGTTTGCTGCTGTTATTTCTTATTAATGTTAATGTAGTAAATAAACATTTTCCACCTCTGATGTAGTGGTAGTAAAATGTCTTGAATGCCTGGATTTCTTTAGATACATTGTATTCATTCTTTCCTCTACGTATTTATTTATTATTATTATTTTTTTAAAGGAGTACAGCCATGGCCAACAGCAAAAAACTCAAGAGGGGGAACTGAAAATTAGTGCTGTGTTTTCAGTCAGTGGCAGTCCTCTTGGTAAGAAACAGAACTGAATAAATGAATCATGTATGTTTATTCCAACCGGTATGAGTGAGAAGAAGTATCTGCTTGTATTAGTAAACGAGGCAGTTCTCTGCCCATTTAGAATGGCTTTAGTTGTATATTGCATAATTAATGTTGAATTCAAGACCAGCTCTAGAAGAGAAAGAAAGGATGCATACTTAAAATTCATGGTAAAAAGTAAAACTTTTTTTTCTTTCAATTGTTTTTTAAAGCTCCACAGTTGACTACTGGTTTTCAGCCTTCTCTGGCGTCATCTGGCATGAATAAAATGCTTCCTTCAGTTCCAGCCACAGCTGTTCGCGTTTCCTGTTCTGGCTGCAAAAAAATCCTCCAGAAGGGGCAAACTGCTTATCAGAGGAAAGGGTCTACACAGCTTTTCTGCTCCACACTGTGCCTCACTGGTTACACAGTTCCACCTGCTCGCCCACCGCCTCCTCCCACCAAGAAAACTTGTTCAAGTTGCTCTAAGTATAGCAGAATTCTAAATTATCTTCTTTGTTTGTTTCCTTTCTTTTAAGATGCTTTGTTCTTATCTGTGTATTCAGTTTTCTACATTTCTGTGTCTTTTGAGAAATATATATTTAGTACCAACAAATATGCTTTCATTCTTTCTGGATACTAGATGCTCAGCTTTCTTTTAACTTTAAATAACGTGCCTTTTATATATTAAGAGATGTTTTTGAAACCAACCTTTTCATCCTTGTTAGCTGAGATGCTTTATAATACAAAAACTAGACCATTCTAGGGGTATTATATGAGCATAATAACAAGGCAGTAGATACTTAAATCCAACAAATATTTAAAGTTATGCTTCCTATTATGTAATTGAAATTCATTTAATACTTTAATTTTAAATGAATTCAAGTATATATATTTTTATCTTCTAAATATCTCTAAACTACCTCAGAGGTTCCATTTCAGTGTTTAACAACAACAAAAAAGTCCAACCTTAGACCTTATGAGGCCATCCTGATATATTTGAATAATACGAACTAATTTTGGCTAATTTTGTGAGGTGATTGATAAAAACTTTGAATAAGTCAGAAAAATCCAAATAATGCTCTTGTTCTGAAACACTTTGGTTTCTATTATTAAGCTACTTAAACCATGATTTATTAGTTTAGATATCTGTGTTTATAGTTTCTCACAGGGATGCTGCCCTGTCTATCTGCAAAAGGAAAAAGAAAAAGATACTCCCTCTTCTGGTTCAATTGGAAAAAGGCATATAGATAAGAGACTTTAAAAGAAATTTGAATATGGTTAGATGTTTTTCTGGAAGTTAGTCATATTCACATCCCTTTATGTTTCAAGTTCAATTTTGCAAAAGTAGACTTCTTTCTTTATACTGTTTGAATTATGAAACTTGCTTTTAAAAATGAGTACTTAAGGGCTGGCCGAGTGGTGCGTTGGTTAAGAGCTGGCTTGGGACGCCAGAGGGCCCTGGTTCGGATCCCACATATGAGGGCCAGTGACACTGCCCT
>NW_017731360.1:3765189-3778188 GCF_001890085.2 Hipposideros armiger | reverse complement strand
AAAAAAAAATGAGTACTTAATATACCACATGTTTAATTTCTGTATTCTGGTATATTCATCGTTAGATTCTAAGATTAAATGAACTTAAAAATTAAAACTTTTATAGGTTTTTTTTTCCCTGTTTTCCTATTTTGCGATGAAATAATTCACATAATAATGTCCTTTTATGTGTCTTCCTTTAATTCTTTAGGGATCAGCACTTTCTAAAATTTGAGTGATATTTCTCCTTTCATAATAATAGTCATAGAAACTACTTTCAGAGGTTTATGAGTGGATTTCAAAATGACCATAGAAAACTCAGAGAAGTTTTAAAATGTATACCCTTTTTCTGTGTTTTTTAATTCTTGTCCACATATGATTTCTTTTCATCTAAATTTATTATATCTCTTTGGTCTCTGGTGTTGCCTAGTGTCATCTGGGGGCAGGTCATTTTTGCTTACATGTTATATCTTATGTCTGTCTTGATCTTATGTAATTCAGTTATTCTTTAAGATTACATTTTTCTTTCTTAGTTATGTTTGGTATTATCTATAAATTTTTCTTTTTTTTCAACCTGTCATTCCTTGACTCTTAACTGTTCTACCTCTTCATTCAGTTATTCTGTTACACTTCTTTTATCCCTTGTTCTTTTTCATTTGTCCCTTTCTGTTCTTTCAAGTACTCCTTAACCTGCCTATCACCTCAGCTTTTTTTTTTCTTTTTTTTTTAGAGATTTTTTTTTTAATTGGGGAATTGGGGGATGGGAACAGCGCTGTGGAATTGGGGGAAGGGGAACAGACAAGTTGCTGTCCTTTTGCTTTTTTCAGTCTAGTTGTGGAAGACGTTGCTTCACTGGCCCAAGTTGGCACCATCATTGTGCTCTTCCCGGGCGAGGCAGATCAGTTGCCGGCTTCTGGACGGCTGCTCACAGCGGCTGCTGGCCGCTCACGCTGGCAGCTGGCTACACACAGTAGTCCATGGCAACCCACTGCCACAGGGGCTGCAGCTACACCGTCGCTGGCGACTCACAGCAGCCCAGCTCCAGATTGAGCTGCCGTTGAGCATCCTAGCTGTAGAGGGCAGTGTCACTGGCCCTCATATGTGGGATCCAACCCGGGGCCCTCTGGCGTCCCAAGCCAGCTCTTGACCATCGTGCCACTTGGCCGGCCCAGCTTTTTGTTTTTTGTTTTTTATTTTTTGCCTTTCTTACTTTTCCCCCTTCTCATTTTACAGAATACCTTTTCTCCTGTTGCTTAGTCCTCAGCCACTGATCAGTCTTATTTTCCTTGTATTCCATTTTATATCCTGAAACTTTCATCTTCTTTTCACCACTTTACCTTCCCTCCCTTCCTTTTTTTTCCCTTCTATATACACAGTCATCACAACAGTTTGGGATAATCTGGTTATCTGATTATGAAATTGTTGAATTGGATTGTACCTTAAATATAAGGAAATTAGATTCAAAGACGTTAAAAGATTTGCTCAGTGTCACATAGTTGGTTAATTTTGGCACATGCACCTCCCACCTCTCCCCGACCCCCACACTCACCTGTTTAATTCATCTAGTTAAACAGGTTTAATTTGTAAGTCAGTTTCTATAAGGAGGGTTTCATTTTAAATAGGTGGAGATAGAACAGCTTTCCTTCCTGATAGCTAGTCTTGTTTTTTTATAGATCAGTAGAAATATAGCTGGGAGCACTTAGGTTGAAAGAAACTCATTAGTTCTTGGGAATAAGAGTTTTCTTTTTCTTAATATTTTATTAACCATATCTCTTAACATCTTGAATTTAAACTAGATATATTTTGGCTAATGATCATTTAATTTTTAGATTTCCTTAATAATTGGGACCTAATGATTTGTTTTTAAAAAATATATTTAAAATCCTACATAAAAGGTAATTTAGAGGGTAATTTTGTTAGTACTGTTAGATCAGATTTCTTGTTATAATTTCTTGTTATAAAGTAACTTTCAGAATTGTGTGTACCATTTCTGCATTTTTACTATCTGGAATGAGATTGCACCATCTCTTACTGTATTCTACTATAATAAGATGTAATATATTGGACCCTGAGCCTACTGAGAGCAGTGAGAAATACCTACTTTTTTTTTTTTTTTTAAGCTGAGCCATCCTGCCACCTGTTGGCAGCTCAGCAGCTGCTCAGCTCGGGCTGGACTTGAACTGCCGTTGCTCAGAGCTCAAACTCTTCAGCGAGCTCTTAACCAACTGAGCCACTCGGCCAGCCCGAGAAATACCTACTTTTATACTTCCATTGTCTTGTTCATGCTGCTCCCCAACCCTTATCTCCTTCACCTTTTAGAAAACTCCTATTTAAAATCCAGCTCAAATGCCACTTTCTTTTGGGTAGTCTTTCATGTCACATATTGTCTGAAGTAATTGTTTCTTTATTTCTATAGTACATTATACATATCTTTTTACAAATTATTGCACTATTCTTTTATATTTTAAGAATGCTTCTGTTATGGTATTTTATATATCATTTATCAATTTGTCCCAATATACTGTGAGCTCCTTGAGTTCATGCTTGTATCATATCTTGACACAGGGTTTAGCTAGTATCTGGCTCAATACAACGGCTCAATAAATACCTCTAAAATAAAATACAGTAAAATTTAACTTAAAAACTGTAAAGGCAAAAACAAATATAGAAAGTAGAGTAGTCTGAAGCTGTTAATCATAGAAGATAAGGTATGAAGTTATATATTACAGCATAGTGCCATATCAGGTGTTCCTTGTGATGACCCCCGTTATGTTTACTATTATCTTTCATTGAAGCCAAGATATTTGTAATCTTTTCTAAAAAGTACTCTGTTAGTATAATCTGTTTAAGATGCAGGAATGAATATAACACAGTATGTTTACTATCATGTGAGTGTGTACTCAGGAGAGAGGATATTTAGAAAATTTCATCAAGGTATTTTATTTATTTTTTTTGGTTTTGTCTTTTTTTTAAAAAGATTTTTATTGGGGAATTGGAGGGATGGGAACAGTGCTGGGGAATTGGGGAAGGGGAACAGACAAGTTGCTGTCGTTTTGGTCTTCAGTCTAGTTGTGGAGGACATTGCTTCACTGGCCCAAGTTGGCATCATCATTGCGCTCTTCCCGGGCGAGGCAGATCAGTCGCCGGCTTCTGGACGGCCGCGCACTGCGGCTACTAGCCGCTCACGCTGGCTGCTGGCTACACACAGTAGCTTATGGCAACCCATTGCCACAGGGGTGGCAGCCTAGCCATCGCTGGCGACTCACAGCAGCCCAGCCCCAGGTCCAGCTGTTGTTCAGCATCTTAGCTGTGGAGGGCAGTTTCACTGGCCCTCATATGTGGGATCCGAACCGGGGCCCTCTGGGGTCCCAAGCCAGTTCTTAACCATTGCGCCCACTCGGCCGGCCCTCATCAAGGTATTTTAAAAAATTGGTTTTTAAAATGGTTTACATTAAAATTGTGTGATAAACTACTATGTAGGAAGACTGGTTTGCTGGTGGGATAAGATATGGAGTGGTAGGGAGCTTTAATCACTAGGGTTTTTATTTTCATTGCCTTTGCTACTAATGCCTACAAATTAAATTACTTAGATATGGAGATCAATTTTATATAACCGCGCTAGACTATACACTGTAGTTTGACATGTACATTTACTTTTAAAAGATAGCAGATTCAAAAATTTCAAGTATAATATTATTTTTAAAGAATATTTTGAAAATATAGACGAGCCTAAAGAAGATAATAAAGAGATAATGCTAGAGATGATAAATCATAACTAATGCATATCCTTTTAATCTGGAAACATAGTGTTCTAATTTTCTCCACGGTTCTATGAAGTAAGTCTGTACTAGGTCCATTTTATAGAACAGAACTTAAGGATCAAAGCAATTTTTCAGCTTATCCAAGAAAACCCAGATTTTAAAATTTAAATATCAGTGCCCTTTCCCTACACTATCATTGCCTCTGTTTTATTTTATTTAGTTCACAAAAAGAAAAATAAATTAATTATACTGTAGCTTATTTTATCTTTGTTACCATTTTTAGGGACATTTTAAATCCAAAGGATGTGATAAGTGCCCAGTTTGAAAATACCACCATTAGTAAAGATTTTTGCAGTCAATCATGTTTGTCAACGTATGAACTGAAAAGAAAACCTGTTGTTACCATAAATGCGAATAGCATTTCAACCAAATGCAGCATGTGTCAGAAGAATGCTGTTGTAAGTTATATTTTTACTTTTTTGTGGGGGAGGAGTCTAATGTATGTGCTGAAAGAACAGCTTTTGATGGTCTCTGCTTGTTATTTGTATGTTATTTTTTGATTCCTAGATTCGACATGAAGTTAATTACCAAAATGTGGTACATAAACTTTGCAGTGATGCTTGCTTCTCTAAATTTCGCTCTGCTAACAACCTCACCATGAACTGTTGTGAGAACTGTGGGGGTTACTGTTACAGTGGCTCTGGACAATGCCACATGCTTCAGATAGAGGGACAGTCTAAGAAGTTTTGTAGTTCAACATGTGTCACAGCATATAAGCAGGTACATGACCATAATTAATCCCAGTGTCTTGTTCATTTCAGGGGTATCTAAATTTTTTGGTGGAAATTATTTATGAAAATGCTGTCACAAAAATATTAAGATCTTATTATTAGCTTAAGTAATATTTTTACATATAAATAATAGTTGTTGAATGAATTCCTGTTAAAAACTTTGTAACAGAATTTACAAGTAGCATATATTTCTGTTCATGCATTTGAAATATATGTTTTTAGGGCATAGCTTTTTTTTTCATATGTGATTTGTGTTTTTGAACAATATTTTGAAAATGCAGAAAAGCACAACGAAGAAGAATAATGCATCTCCCAGAGATAACCAGTCCCATTCTTTTGGTGTGTACCTTCTAATCTTTGGAATATATTTTGGTTCTCTCTCTCTCTCTCTCTCTCTCTCTCTCTCTCTCTCTATTTGATAGGGTAAGGTCCTGGTTGCATTCGTATTCTTGAAATCAAATCCACCTCGTTGAAATTGAAGTTCAGAAAATAAACATCTTATTTACCATTTAATTGTTTAAAAGGTTTTTTGTCCTCTTCATGAAATAAGAAAAAATTAAGTGTGGATTGTATATTACTTGATTAATTCTTATATGACAAATGTCTTATGTAGTTTTGTTTGTACTAAATTTATATTTTGTTAGTAAATTTTGATCAAAAATTAGATTTTAAAATCGATAAATCCAGAGGAATAGTCAGAACTTTTTGCATTTTAAATTTTACAGTGCCTTTCTGTTTTCAGTGCATTTGCTGATCATTCTTTTTCTTAGATTAGTGAATTTTTATACAATCTACCAAAATTAGTGAATTTAATAATGTTGATTGGGAAATTTATTTAAATTTTTCTTAAAACTTTGCAATGATTCTGGAATTTTAAACATCATACAGTGTTTCCATTTATTTCTTGTTAATATACAAACATATTAAAAGGGCATAGCTTTACTATTTATTCCATCTTTTAGAAACACCTTATTTTTGCTCTCATAGGGGAAGAACCCCCAACAATATCTTCATGTGCTTTATCTTTGTCCAAAAGACTTTTCCTGATACTGTCCCAAGCACTAAAAGTTACTTGATTCAGTCACTTGAAAGATGGTTCATATGCAACAAGAGGAGAAATAGGTTGAAACAGCTTAATTTTAATTTTATTATAATTTAGCCAATACCTGTTAAACTTCTCACTTTTTAATATGTACTGTGGTGTAGAGAAAGAACCTGGATTTAGAAGTAAAGCAGATCTCCATTTGATTCCCAAACTTTCTATTCAAATAGAATTTTGCCTTGGGGAAAGCAGTTAAACTCCTTGAGTCTATTTTCTTATCTGTAAATAGGTATTATACTACCTATGTCACTGGAATGTTTTTAGGATTATATGAAGTAAGGAGGAGAAAACGCCTAGTATAGAACCTCTGGTATATTGTATAATACACAAACACAAAACCTCAGAAGTGTGTGTGTACTGGGTCTCTGTCAAATTTATTTCTTACTGAGGATTGTAATCATAAAAGTTTGAAAGCCACTAATTTAAAATATTTCAACACTGCTAAGTATAAACATTTCAAAGAATTATGCTTTTACTTGTAATTTGGTAAAAATGAATGTTATTTTATTCTCTTAATAGAAATCAGCCAAAATTACACCATGTGCGCTTTGCAAATCATTGAGATCCTCAGCAGAAATGATTGAAAATACCAATAGCTTGGGAAAGACAGAGCTTTTCTGTTCTGTTAATTGCTTATCTGCTTACAGAGTTAAAATGGTTACTTCTGCAGGTAATACTGGTTTTGTAAACTATATAAATACAGTAGTTGAAAAAATTATGGTTATTGCTTTGTCTTTTTAATACAGATTTTTGTATAAATTTAGTTTATTTTAAAGACAAATTTAAAATATTTCAGATCTGTGTTGTAAAATATCACCTATTACCTTGATTGCTTATTTTATATTTATTTACTTGCTTGCCTATTTGTGCATTCCTCCTTACCAAAAGAATTTCATATGGCTTCTTTAATGTATTTTCTTTATCCACACCACCTTATTTCAAGATACATTTATCTTATAGTTTCAGGGTAGACTATGATAGCTTTAAAAAAATATTTTGAATGTTAAGTTAGTTTTGTCTATATGTGATGGGATTAAGTTTAGTTTCGGTTCCTGCAACTTGACCTGGCCCTTGAATTTTCATATGTTGTATAATATTTATCTTCTCATACATTTATGTACGTTTGTATATATATTACTTATTAGTTTTTATTTTGATTTGCTAAGGTGTACAAGTTCAGTGTAACAGTTGTAAAACCTCAGCAATCCCTCAGTATCACCTAGCCATGTCAGATGGAAGTATACGCAACTTCTGCAGCTACAGTTGTGTGGTAGCTTTCCAGGTATGGCTTCAGGAATCTTCCTCTTCTTCAGTTAGTAAGTGGCCTACTATAGTGATAATGTAAACTTTTTAGATGTTTGCTAGTGCCTGGATTGCGAAATTTCTCAGTCCTATTAAAGTTGGATTTTTTTGGTTCATCCTTTATTGGAGGCATGTCATTTAACTGCATTCTTTAAAATTAAATGGTACTATTATCACCCAGATTATCTATTGGGAGGATATTATTTTTGAAGAAGATTACTAGTTAAATTATTTAATTTTGGATATAAATACCACTCCCCCCATTCAGAGGCAGGGAGTTTTGTCTGTTCACAAATATATCTTATGTACCTAGAACTGTGCTTGGCATACTTAGACAGTCAGTACTTACTTGTTTGAACAAATAGTGAGATTAATCTTTTTTTTTTTTTTTTTTCAGAATTTATTTAACAAACCAACAGGAATGAATTCTTCAGTAGTGCCCTTGTCTCAGGGCCAAGTAATTGTAAGCATCCCCAGAGGTTCAACAGTGTCAGCAGGAGGAGGTAACACCTCTGCTGTTTCTCCCACCTCCATCAATAGCTCTGCTGCAGCTGGTCTCCAGCGTCTTGCTGCCCAATCTCAGCATGTTGGGTTTGCACGAAGTGTTGTAAAACTTAAGTGTCAGCACTGTAACCGTCTGTTTGGCACAAAACCAGAACTTCTTGACTATAAGGTAAAATGTAAGATTGTGGTGTAAAGGGTTTGAGTGTAAACTGGTCTATCTGTAAAATTGTTTCTGACTTTTCATCTTTCAAAATTACACTATTTGCTTTGAAAGTAAGAGGGTTAAGAATTTTCATAAGATAAACCAAATGTTTAATTAGTACTTAATGATTATTTCTTTGCAGGGTAAAATGTTTCAGTTTTGTGGCAAGAATTGTTCTGATGAGTATAAGAAAATAAATAATGTAATGGCAATGTGTGAATATTGTAAAATTGAGAAAATTGTAAAGGAGACTGTGAGATTCTCAGGTGCTGACAAGTCATTCTGTAGTGAAGGTAAAGACACGATTATCTTACCTAATGTGCATGTTGGTTGTTTTAAAAGTAGATAATGTTTTAAGCTATTGCTGTGTATATTTCTCTCTCTTATCCTCTGTGTATAACACCAAAGCCTTTTTCTTTTGTTTACACCTGTTTACTCTTTTCTGATCTAATCCTTCATATCATATAAATGTTAAAATGAAGGAAAAGATCCTCAAAGTATATTACAGAAGATGGTGGTAATGTGAAAAACATTTAATGTTATTAGGCTGATAGGGATCTTTTAGTTATAGCACTTATTTCTAAAAGGAATTTCTTAAAATTTGGTAGCATCCTAAGATTATACTTTTTTTGTTTTAAACCTTTATGTTTCTAAATATAAATGATCTGAATTTGCATATCAGTATGAGGTAGATTTTCTCCTTTATTTAAATTATATGTTTAGAATGTTTTGTTTTATTCTAGAACTGCACAAAATTAGCCTACTATACTAGTGACTTTCAAACCTTTTGATCACAACACAAAAGAAACACATTTTACATTGTGACCCAGTATATTATCATATACCCAAATAAAAGTTTCATGAAACAAATCAACTTTTCCTATATGTTATACATTATAATATTTTCTAAATGATAGTATAAATCCTCTATATTGATTTCTTGATCTACTAATTGGTGAGGAGCCAAGTGTGGGAACTTTACTATAGAGCATTTAAATTAAATATGGAGATACTTAATATTTCTCTCTAATATTAATTTTATCTTTCCTGATCTTTTTTTTTTAGGTTGCAAATTGCTTTATAAACATGACTTGGCAAAACTCTGGGGAAATCACTGTAAAATGTGCAGTTATTGTTTACAGACATCTCCCAAATTGGTACAGAATAATTTGGGGGGGAAGGTGGAGGAGTTTTGTTGTGAAGAATGCATGTCCAAATATACAGTTCTGTTCTATCAGGTAAATATAATTCACATTCCTGGGTTTTTCAAGTTAGGGCATACGTTATTCCCTTCTTTTATTCTTTGATGAAGTATGAAGGACAATTTAATCACTTAAACTTTATAGTATTAAATGTATTATGTTCTCCTCCTGCATTAAAGTAAGATTTTGGAAGACTTTAATGTCACTGAAGTTATATTCCTTTTGTTTTGAATTTCCTTGTAGAATACATAACAGTCTTAAGACATTAAAATATTTAAAATATAGTTTTATGCATTATTTAACTAAAATGAATTTGTCTTTTGAAGTCTTTAAGGAAGATAGGTCTTATTTCATTTCACTATGTTTTTAAATTACTATTTATTGGCATCTCTATAGTGTGACTTTTAAAAATGTTTATTATAAAATTATTGATAGATAAATATTTACCATTTTAGGATAGTTAACTTTCACTTTTGTGACTTAAATTCTAAGTTAATTTCCTTACTTGTTATGTGTATCCTGCTTTTTTTCTGTCAGACCACAGATAATTTGTTTCTTACTCCTTTACTATCTTCTATTTCTTTTTCAGATGGCCAAATGTGATGGTTGTAAGCGACAGGGTAAACTCAGTGAGTCTTTGAAATGGCGAGGAGAAATGAAACATTTCTGTAACCTGCTTTGTATCTTGATGTTCTGTAATCAGCAAAGTATGTGTGACCCACCGTCACAAAACAATGCAGGTAAAATTAAACTTTTAGTCTTTGATCAGTGTGGTTGACTAACTACTCTTCTACAGATTGGGAACAATAAACAATTGTCTATAATGTCATGAAACATAAATTTCATTCTATTCAAATGATGTTAACACTTAGATCTTTTTTTATTTAACATGTTAGATTAAAGCCCAGTAAATGAGTTATTTTACTTTTCTCTGAGCATATTGAATCAAATAAACTCTTTAAGAACCTTGAGAGTTTTGTAGTTGGATATAGACACTTTGAGTTCCTTAGAAAAGGATTTGAGACTATAACAAAGGATATAGAATCTCACATGGCCTCTTAAATATACCATCTGCATAGTTATGCAAGATAAAGCACATGGAATACTTTTAAGTTTCATCAATTAAAAAATAGAAAAAAAAACCCAGTTAATTTTGAAGTGATTACTCCCAACAGAATTTACTCTAACTTAAAAGCATTAATTGCCTTGAGATGTTGGTTTCTATGTATGTGCATATAAGTTACATGAAGTTTTAAATTTTTTGTTTATTTTAATCAGCAAGTATTTCCATGGTGTCAGCTGCTTCAACAGGGCCCCCATCACTAAGAAAAGATTCAACTCCAGTTATAGCTAATGTAGTCTCATTAGCAAGTGCTCCTGCTGCTCAGCCCACAGTGAATTCTAACAGCGTTTTGCAAGGTATGACTTGATTTAAAAGCATTTTATCCGGCCTTTTTGAAGTGAATGCAGTGGTTCTCATATCTTTTTTCCATCAGTAATCATTTTCATATATTTGACACATTCACATTAGGAATGGTGGCTCACTGTGGGCTGTTAGGTAGGGCATTAGTGTTTTCATAATTTCCAGATCTCTTTTTCTTGTATTTTGCTTTATATGCTAATCTTCCCTTGAATTAAATTAACACGTTTTTATTATGAGAGACTTTGTGTTTATTGTCCAGTAATCAGCTTTTAATGCTAATGCTTAATTGTATAAGATCCTAAATATATATTTTAATTTATATCAGGTGCAGTTCCAACAGTAACAGCGAAAATCATTGGGGATGTAAGTTTTATTTTGATTGGTATTGCCAATGTATTTATTTTCCATTTTTATGCAGTAAGACTATGTCTAAGCTAATTTACCCTTCTTTATTTTTTATTTAATAAAATAAATTTCATGAACTCATTTAATCTTTGTTCAGGAATAGGATTTCCTGTTTATTTAATTAGGTCTTTTATATACTTTAAAATTTTTTTTGAATGCTTGCTATCTGTGTAGTTACTGAAGGTTTGTTTTTGTTTTCACTTGTACATATTTAAATTGCACAGAATTCAGGCATAAAAGGTTTTGGGGGGCATTTGTAATATAGTCAGAGAGTAAATAAAATATTTATAAAATGTAGTTTGTTTTTCACCCAGTGCAGATTATACTGTAAATAAGCATTCCTCTTTTTTACTCAATATTTTTTACTTTGTCTCTTAAAATAAGAAAATAAATAATGAGAAAAACTTGTTACTAAAACAATGACATTTCTAAAGTGTTTACTGGTCTCTGGGATAACATTCGTATCATTTTCAAGTCACTCAAATGATCATCAGTGATTCTGTTATTTCTAGTTATCTTGAAACTTAAAGCTTCTAACACTTAACTCAGTCAAGAAGAAACATTTCTCATTTTAAACTTAGCCAACTTTGTTATTGATCAACAATGGTTTATAATAGAAATAGCATTTTTCTTGGTAAACAAAACTGGTATTTAGATATATTAAGAATTAATATATAGTTATCAAAATATTCCTTTATTGCTATTTCAGGACTATTATATTCCTTACATATTTAGTTGAATATTTATTTTCTGTGTCTTCCATGTAATTTCAATATAGTATTTCTTTAGAAATTATAATATTTTCTATAATTAATGATCAACTTTTGAAAATCTTTTTGGTTTCTTAGATTTGTTTATTTCTTTTGATTTTTGTTTTTAACTAGGCAAGTACACAAACAGATGCCCTGAAACTGCCACCTTCCCAGCCTCCACGACTTTTGAAGAATAAAGCTTTATTGTGCAAACCCATCACACAGACTAAAGCCACCTCATGCAAACCACATACCCAAAACAAAGAATGCCAGACAGGTATATTCCTTGCACTTTCTCCATTTAATTTTTTTAGGGGAAAGGAATGTGGGATATGCTATATTAATTGAGTGCCTACTATTTCCTAGCTAATGTATTTGGTTGCTTATATACAGTGTTCAAATTAGTTCTCACAACATCCCTGTAAGTTAGGTATTTTCACCATCTGAAACATAACAAGTTATGACAAAGAGAAGGTAGTTAATTGATAATACCACACTGTGAACACTTCATTTAATTTCCTTATTAATGACAGTGTAAGATTATGGAGTAAGTATAGACTTTGGAATTTATATAGACAGGGTCTTAATTAAGAGGAACTATTGTTTTACCCCTAGGTTTGAACTTTTCTACACTGTGTTTCAAATAAAGTTAATTCTTTGAGGAGAGCATCAGAGCTTCTTTTCTTACGAAGTACCTGTACCCCAGGCATAATCTTTGAGCCATTTCTCTGAATGCTAGGCAGGTTGTTAGCCTCTGATCATCTCAGCTTGCCTCTCCTGGTATGGAATCTCTACCCTACAAGTGATCTGGAGAGAATGTGATTTGGACCCCACTATTCTTAGCCTGTCGTTCCTGTAGGGCCTCTATCCTGTGGGTGGGAGCTGGGTAGAGAAAGGGAGCCCCCTGCCTGTCAACCATACTCCCCAGGAAATTAACCTTTAAACTTGGAGTTGGAGGGGATGAGAAATGATGGTGGCCTGCCCCTGCTGCTGAGCTAGATATGATAACCTTTGATTGGGAGCTGACTGAAGAGAAGCCAGTTCTTCCTGACCACACTCACCCAGAGTGCAGCTTCTGTCAATTGAACGGACTGAGCTGGGGATGTGGAGCAAGAGATGGATCAACTATCATAGACTCCCACTTCTTACTGTATTTTAGTAGATTTTCCTGAATAAATGCTTCTCCATTTGTTATATGCCCTAAGGACCATTTCCAAATAATTTAAATGGTTGCTTTTAACAGTTTTCACCAGCTTTGCTTGTTTCTCTAGGGAATGGGTCTGTGGAGCTTCTCATGCTGCCAAACGAAAGCCCCAGAATTTTTAAACTAGAAAGAAACCCTAGATTCCTAGATGTGGAAGGTTATCCTGTAGGCCAGTGCTTCTCAAACATTAATATGCATATGAATTATTTTAAGGTTTTGCTAAGTAGATTCTGACTCACTGGGGCCTGAGGCTTTACATTTCTCACAAGCTCCCAGGTAATGGCAGTGCTACTGGTTCGTGGACCACATTGGATAGCAAGATTATATATGACTTAGTTCTCTATATATTTTTTAAAAGATTTTATTGGAGAA
>NW_017731360.1:3757108-3764899 GCF_001890085.2 Hipposideros armiger | reverse complement strand
GCAGCCCAGCTCCAGGTCGAGCTGTTGTTCACCATCTTAGCTGTAGAGGGCAGTGTCACTGGCCCTCATGTGGGATCCAAACCGGGGCCCTACTGCATAGAGCTGGTGTCCCAAGCCAGCTCTTAACCAACGTGCCACTCGGCCGACCCATAGTTCTATATTTTTATTGTATCAGTAGTGACTTATTTAGTATTAAGTAGCTTGGTTATCAGACATGTGTATTCAGGTAACTTTTTTTTTTTTTTACATCCACTGCACCATGAAAAAATTGACCTATATTATTTCCTACTTTTAACCCTAGTCAAATTGTCAGCTTTTCACTTCATGTGACTAGCATTACCTTTCTCCTACATTAATGATTTTATAGTTATCTAATGTATTTTTCTGGCACATAGAAAGGACTCTGTAGATACTTGTTAAAAAATTGAATGAATTCTCCATCCTTCCCATTTTTTCCCTACCCATATTTAAGTTAGTTTCCAAGTTCTGTTTCATCTTTTTAATACCTTAGAACATCAGCTGCATATATTTATTCTTTTTTGTATGTATCACAACCACTCTAGTTCAGGCTTTCATCATCTTAGCTCTACATATTGTAATTGCCTCCTACTTTTGTACTTTATATACTCTTTATTCCGTGTTAAGATGGCAGCCAAATTAATCTTTCTAAATGCAATTTTCATCACATTACTTTGTGCTAACAAATCTGTAGTAGCTCCCCGCTATCTACTAGAAATGATGTAATAATGTTCACGATAGCCCCACAAAAACAGCCCTTCTATCTGTTCAATCTTCTCTGTAACATACCCTACTTGTTCATGTTAGCTGCTTTCCATACCCCTCGTCTCTAAGACCCTGTTCCAATTCTCCCATTCATTCATTCATCCAAATTATATCTTTCATTAATTTTATCCTCATATCATTGATAGTCATTATGTTGCCCACTTTTTGTTAGTGCTGTACTCAAACCTTTCTTTGCTACTTTAGTTGTGTCTCCTTTTTATGAACTTCTATTATCATAGATTACACTTCTTTTGAACTATAAAGCTCTGTATGCTTTAAAAAATCTGTTTTATTAAAATCTTGTTTCTAACCCTCTTTGTTTTTGTTATTTTTACTTTTATTAGAAGATATTCCAAGCTCTCCTCAGATCATTGTGGTGCCAGTTCCTGTACCAGTGTTTGTGCCCATACCTCTTCATCTTTATACTCAGTATGCTCCTGTCCCATTTGGAATCCCAGTTCCCGTGAGTAATCATTTAGAGACTAAGATGAATTTAGTACACATTTTCTTCGATTAAAATTTTATAGCTTCATAAAAAACTTTTCACTTGTTGGTAAAATATACCCAACTCTGGTTGGCTATTATCATATTGCTGTATCACTTAAAATGGAGTATATATAGGACTGCATCTGTTTGTATGCTGCCTTCTGAGAGAAGGCTATGGTGGAGCTTTTTTATAACATTTCATACAACAGTAAGACCACTCATATAGAAAAAGATAAGAAACTGTGTGTGTGTGAGAGAGAGAAAGAGAGCGAGAACACTAGGTTCTAACAAGGGTAAAAAGTGAATACTATGATTTACATGATTCTCACTTTTTATTAAAGAAAAGTGTATTCATTTTTTGTTGGAAATGTAGTTTTCTTCAGTACTGAATTCTTAAGGGAAACAGTTATATGAAAATGTTAAGCAAGAAATATAATTTTTTTAAAAAGTGTGTTCGATAATTATTCTTTTGGAGGATTCAGAGATGTTTTGTTGAGTTTCAGGAACCCTCTTACTGAATTTTTATTTAAATAGCTATAGTCTTATAAAAAAAACACCTAGCAAGACTGTTTTAATTAATTAGCAGAAATATCTTGCATTTGTTTATTATTTTAGTACTTAAATCGTGTTACAAATAATACTTTTAATGACGAACCTACTGCCCAAGAAACTTCAATCTACCCTTGGTCTTTCAGATGCCTGTCCCTATGCTTATTCCATCCTCAATGGATAGTGAAGGTAAAGTCACTGAGAGTATGGAAGACATTAAGGAGAAGCTCCCCTCACATCCATTTGAAGCTGATCTCCTTGAGATGGCAGAAATGATTGCAGAAGATGAAGAGAAGGAGAAGACTCTATCCCAGGGAGGTTGGTATAATTTTAAAGTAATGAAAGAAAAAAACACACCTACAGATTTTCAGGTAACTCAAGTAATTTTAAATATCAGGCAGTCAGGTGTTTCTAAAAGATTTATTGTTTTTAAAGACCAAGCTTGGGTTTGTTAAACTTGTTGGTTATCTCTGAATTCTCTATCCTTTTTATGAAGGAAATTAAGTACCAATACTTAATTCCGTTTTTAGTTGTTAATGACTCCAGAAAAACCTATACATCCCAAATTTCATGATCATTTTCTGGCTTTATCACTATACTCAAAGCCATCGTCCCCAGATAAGAATTCCTGTTGTGTAATACCTAGCATGTTGGTGGAAGGTAAATAGGACCTTAAGATGTATAAAACCATTTGGCTCAAAGCAACTTATGCATATAGATAAATCCCATTCTATGCATGTAGAATAGTGATAATGACAATAGTTAACATTTATGTGCTTACCACACTAGGCTTTGTCCTAAATGCACTGTGTGCATTGCCTCGTTTAGTCATCACAGCAACCCTAGTAGCGGGGGGGGGGGGGGGGTACTGTTTACTTCAGATTCCTCATTTGGAAAATAACATATTATACTTTCCTGAGTTTTACAATAAGGAAGTGATGGGACCAGAAGTTGAATCCAAGTCTGTCTGACTCCAAAGCAAATGATACATGATATTAACCAGAACTCAGTAATACATATTCCAGGAAGATTTCTAGCATTAATTAGCAGCTCCTTGATGTTTGGGTATAGGAAGAGATATAATAATAATGAGAGAGAGAGAAAGAGAATTGTGTTTAAGATAGTTGAAATACGTGGGTAAATTTTCACAAAGGCCTTTTCATATATCAGTGATGAGTCAAGAAATTATTCTGTATTGACAAATTTTTTTTTTTTCAGTGACAGATTTTACAAAGCTAACCATTAGGTTTTGGTTTTGCATAATAAATACTAGATTATATTTTTGAACACTGTAGCATTTGAAAAAAATCTGTCAGCTTTTCTTTTGTAAGTTATTAAATCATATATATTCTGAGTGATAGGTAAAAAGCTTATTTGTTAATATCCCAATGTTTCTGGTATGATTTTGCTCTTTAGTATATATAATCTCATAATTCTGACCCACTTTTATGTGTATTTTAATGTCTTAGAATATTGTCCTTATGCTTGATCTTCTAATTCTCTGATATTATGTTTAGTTTTGAAGTTCAAGAAATTCCTGATGATAAAACTTCATTTTAAGTTGGCGTCTCCATTCACATTAATAAACATTTCTCAAGTGCTTCTTCTGTATAAAAATTGTGACTTCCTTAGCCTATAATTGAGTCAGACAGAAAAACTTTCAAAACTAAGCTTCAAGAGTGATAGTTGTAATCACTGTAGTGTAAGTAAGATCAAATGGTTTAAAAACATGAAGGAAAAATGTATTCCAGTTGAATGAACCTGGCTAATTTACCTTTGATTTCAGGGAAAAGCAATTTTTCTGGGTTTTTTAGAAACTGGTTTTTAATATTTTTGAATCCTTAAGCTTCCTACTGTTAGCGTAGTTTATAGTTGATAGAACTGTTCTGTTTAGTTTCACGTGCTGATTGGTCATGTAACTTATATTCTAAATCAGTTGGCCTTGTAATGCAGTGCTAAAGCATATTTTAGGGGGTAGAAAGCAATTTAAATCAGATTTGTCAATCTCTGAGAGTGTGTGTGCGCGCACGCGTGCGTGTGCACGAATCATGGCCAAAAAAAAAATTTCAGCTCGCACATGAGTGCAAAATGCAAAATACTTATACCTCTTGCCATGACTTCTTTCATATTGCTGTCTAGACGTGTAACCACTGTTCAAAGTTGTAGTTTAAGTGCATTTAGCACTAATGCCTGATTTTATTAATGAATCATTCATTCTGCAGATGAAGGCTATTTACTTAGAACTACCTAGTATGATTCATATATATAGTGCAGTCATTTCATTTGAGATGCAGTTTCATTTGTGTGTAGATATAAATTGTTTATTATGTGCTTTTCTTTTTCTTTAGGATCTCAAACTTCTGAACAAGAGCTCTTTCTAGACACCAAGATATTTGAAAAAGGTTTGTAATTGTAAATATATTTTGGATCTTAGAAATATGTACTATCCTCTGTTAGTAATACAAACCCATAAAATATTAGCATCCTTTGATTAAATATGTGCAATTTCAGCTATTTATAGGGGGCAGCAGATGTGTATGATTGCGTACTATAATAATTTGTAATGAGAAATAATAAAAGCTACCTCAAATATTGGTTTAAGGATTCGGTGAGATAATGCTTTAACCCTCCGTTGGACTCAACTGATCTCACAGATTCATTGCACACAAATTTTCAAATATCTAACAGTTAAGTATTGTGACTCATCGTTTCCCTATCTTCCCCCTCGACCGTAACCTATTGCCAGTTGTGTTTGTAACTTAGTACAGTAAAGACATATTTCATAGCGGTATCTTTGTGTGCAATAAATCTATGAGATCAGTTGCACACAACAGAGGGTTAAAGTGCATCCCAAGAATATGAATTTAGTTCTGTGAGGCTGGTACACAAGTTACTTCATTCTTGAATGTACCTAGTTAATTGTCCAGCAACCATATCTCAGTTTTGGATATGCAGGGGTCCAGGAAGGTTTTTGGCCATGTCAAGAGTCCATCTTATTTTAAGGGTGTGTTTTCTACATATTTCAGACCAAGGAAGTACATACAGTGGTGATCTTGAATCAGAGGCAGTATCTACTCCACATAGCTGGGAGGAAGAGTTGAATCATTATGCCTTAAAGTCAAATGCTGTGCAAGAGGCTGATTCAGAATTGAAGCAGTTCTCAAAAGGGGAAACGGAACAGGATCTGGAAGCAGATTTTCCATCAGGTTTGTGTAGTGTAATCTGTCCATTGAAAGTCCTTTATTTTAGAAGATTGGTACAACTCTCATTTTACGTTATGAAGCAGTTAAAATGTGTGATAATAATTTAGGGCACAAATGGTCCCTGCCTTTGAAGGTGTTAATTTGTATGATACTGTTCTTGTAAGTAGTTAGTTTGGCTTTTTTAAAGCTTTCCGACAATAACCATGAAAGAGATTTTCTTGGTAATTAATGAAGTTTTAATTTAAATGTATTGTCTCTTAAATATATAAGTAAAATCACAAACAAAATAATGAATATAGTGATTATGTGGTATTTTCTTCCTCAATCTTAGTCTTTGCTTTGTGAGTTGTTTAGCTCACGTTGTGCTTTCTGCTGATTATTATAGAATCCTTTGACCCACTGAATAAAGGACAAGGAATCCAGGCACGTTCCCGAACAAGACGACGACACAGAGATGGCTTCCCCCAGCCCCGACGAAGAGTAAGCAGTAGCTTGATTTTTCTATTGTTTTTTTCCACTTCATTCTATAAGTGTATATTAGTTTCTGTAGTTTGTAAAACTCTTAACAGCCAGAGTCAACAAATTTCACACATATGTTTTACAACCTTGTGTTTTTGTGCTTTTGTTTTTGTTTCTTTTAGCAGGGACTTTCTGTTTCATTTCTATAATTGAGGGGTTTTTGTTTTCCTTTGTTCACTTTAAAAAGCTTTTTATAATCCTTGTTATAGACTTTTTTAAAGTCTAAATTTAGCTTTTTTTTTACATATTATAATATGGAGGCTCACTATTTTATATAATATAGTGTAATAGTGAAGTCCACATGGACTGTTTTTTATGTTGGCAGGGCTCTCCAATACCAAAATTAAAAGCGTAATAGCCTTTTTAAAATTAGCTCTATTGAGTTATAGTCACATTTAAAATTTTATAAACTTTATGTGTACAATTTGATGGGCTTTGAATGTATTCAGTATGTACTACTTACCACAATCATAACTTCTACTGTCCCAAAAAGTTTCCTTGTGACCTTTTGCAGCCAGTCTTTATCTCTAGCTCCTGATAACCACCAATCTGCTTTGCAGATCAATGCAAAATGGTATGCTGGTATGCTTTGTCTTTTCTAAAATTTCATATAGATGAATCATATAATTAGTAGTCTTCTGTGTCTGGCTTTTTTCACTTAGCATAATGTTTTTGAGATTCACCCATGTGTTTCATGTATCAATAGTTCATCCTTTTTTATTTCTGAGTAGTATTTCATCGTATGGACAAACTACAATTTACTATTTAACAGTTGATGGAAATTTGGATTGTTTGCAGTTTGGGGTTATTTTGAATAAAGCTGCTGTGAACATTCTAGTGTAAATCTGTGTGAACATACATTTTCTTTTGAGGATAAATATCTAGGAGTGGGATTACTAGGTTATGGTATGTGTATTTTTTATCTTTGTAAGAAGCTGCCAAACTGTTTCCCAAAGTGGATGTACCATTTTGAATTCCCACCAGCAGTGTGTGAATTCCATCTGCTCTATGACTTTGTCACGTTTGGTATTATCGATTTTTTATTTTTAGCCATTCTAGTGAATGTATAGTGGTATCTCATTGTGGTTTTAATTTGCATTTTTCTAATGAATAATGATGTTGGGCATCTTTTCATATGCATAATTGTCATTTGTCTATCTTTGGTAAAGTGTCTATTCAGAACTATCTCACATTTTATAATTGGATTGGTTGTCGTCTTATTGAGTTAAGTGTTCTTTATCTTGGATGTAATTCTTTCATCAAATATGACTTTTGCTCCTATTCTGTGATTTCCTTTTTAATTTTCTTAATAGTGAAGAACAGAACTTTTTAATTTTGAGGAAATCCACTTTATCAATTCTATTCTATTACTCTTATGCTTTTTAGAATCTCATCTAAAAATCTTTGCTTATCCTATGGTAACTAAGCCATTCTCTTATATTTTCTTTTTGTTTTATAGTTTTAGCTTTTATGTTCGTGATTCATTTTGAGGTAATATTTATGTATGAATTGAGGCAAGCATCGAGGTTAATTTTTTTGTATATGGATATCCAGCTGCTGTTGGAAAAGACTATCCTTTCCCCATTGATTGATTGGCACCTTTGTTAAAAGTCAACTGACCATTTGTCAGTCTATTTCTGAAACTCTGTTCTGTTCCATTGACTTATATATCTATTTTTATACCCATACCAAGTGTCTTGATTATTGTAGCTGTACAGTGAGTCTTGAAATCAGGAGTGTTAAGTCCTCCAACTTTGTTGTTCTTTATAAAAATTGTCATTTGATTTTTCATTTAAATTTTAGAATCTATTTGTCAATTGCTACAAAAAAGCCTGCTGGGATTTTCTTTGGGGCTATTCTGAATCCATAGATCAAGTTGTAGAGAATTGATATGTTAGCAGGTTTTATCCATCTAATCCATGAAGATGGTATCTGTCACGTCCAGCGTGGCAAGGGCAAATGGGGCACGAGAGGGGCGGCACAGATTTGAATAAGAACAAGAGACAGAAGTAAGATTTAAGAGCGAGACCAAGGGACTCAGCCTTCAGAGATAGACTGAGCCACCTAATCGGGTAGGTCGATGCTTGGATTTTATTGAGAAGTTAAACTGCTGTTGATCAGATTAACATCCCTTTGAGGTCTGTGCCTCAAAGCCTTATCTATTAACATATCCATTATGTTCCAGCATATGCTATGCCTTCACATATCCACCACATAGCCCCAGGACACCTTGTTACTGTGTCCTCCCAGA